>NC_090436.1:362124678-362254678 GCF_031143425.1 Pleurodeles waltl
GCAATCACTTCATGGCACTTGTTCACTACAGGGGTGTAGAGCCATATGAGACGTAGCTCTGAACCCCTTGAGTGAAGAGACGTGAGCGCAGTGTATTTTAGCAATGCATAGATTTGGTTTGGTTTAGAGTCCACATCCATATTTTCCAAAAATATATGCTAGCAACGTGAACTCAGAAGGGTGTCCCATACTTATTGGTGTACAGAGGTCCTTTCAAATTAGTGCTTATCCCAGTTCCCAAAAGGTCCTCTTAGTAAGATGTGGGGAAATCCAACGTTAGTTTGTTGGCTGTCGTTTTCCTACCAGGAAAATATATATATATTTTTTTAATTCTTTTTATTGGTATAAACAGTTGCTCCCTACATAACACTCAACACCAAGATTTTGCAGAGGGTCGAGCTTGGTTCTCGTATCTACATAGCAATAATCACTGTATCATCAATACAATATTTCTTCGCAGAGCTTATTCACCTCTCCCAGTCCACAATGCACACTTTATTAATTGAGACCAGATTTTATTATAATTCCGGGGGCATCCACGGCTCAAATAAATCACTTGTTTTGCTGGTTGGCACCAGTCCAAGTTATTTTCCCAGTCCTGTACCCCTGGTGGCTCAGCCGTTCCCCATGTTCTCGCTCTGTCTCTTTTAGCTACACCTGCTGCTAGCATTAGCCACAACCGCTGATATTGCACCCACCGTTCTTCACAAGCTATGTGCAGTACTAACCACCGGGCCTCCAGAGGAGCCGCAAGCCCCGTAACTCGAGTCATAATGCAGACCACACGCTGCCAGAGTTCCTGTATGATCAGACAGCTCCACAGGATATGAAAGAATGAGCCCTCCATGCCACATCCCCTCTTACACAATGCCGACTCGTTGCAGTCAATTCGATATAGTAGAGACCTGGAGTAGTATGATCTGTGATGGATTCTAAGTTGTATTAGGCAAAACCGAACACAGGTCATGGAAGTTATTCCTAAGTTTTTTTGTAGGTCAGGGATTGCCTTCTCCGGCATTGGCTCTGACAGCAGTCGATCCTCCAGCAGAGTAGGTTCCAGAAGCTGTTTGCCTACCTGGATATGTTTCTTTAGTGCGTGTTTCATTTGTAGGTATTGGAAATCAACCCCATTGTATATTCCCTTCACAGGTCCTCGAGAGAGACCAGCTTCCCGGCTCTACAGATGTCCCCCAGATGGTCAATTTTTATGAGTCCCCCTGCGACAGAGCTCCTTTAAACTACGGAGTTCGCTGAGCTGATTGCTAGTCCAGAGAGGAACCATGTCTGTTAGCCTACCCTCCCATCCTAAGAATTTGGTGGCCTTCCTCCACGGTCTTACCACTGTCTCTGTGTGGCACGGGAGCAGGCCCTCTCTTTTTTTAGTATAAATCACCGATAGGTGCCCTCCCTCTCTCATGGCCACATGATCCACCCTGTAGGCTGGGTCCTCCCTGTCAGCAAATACCAACTCGTTCACCAGGACCATCTGAGTCACCCAGTTATATGCTTGGATGTTTGGTACCACTAGGCCCCCCTCAAACACCTCTCTTTGCAATTTATCCAGCGCTATGTGAGGGCTGCACCCGTCCCACAGAAGTGTACGTAATTCCCTACTGACCTGGGCAAAAAAGGTTGGCGGTATTTTAAACGGTGTGCTTTGGAGCACATATAATAGACGTGGAAAGGGACATCATTTTAAATTTAAAAAGGGCAGCTTGGCCCATCAGCGAAGGCGGTAGCTTCCGCCAGTGCGATACATCTTCATGGAGGCAACCAAGTTGTGGGTATAGGTTTCGTCTGTGAAATTCCTCAGGGATTCTTATGACATATATTCCAAAATAGGAGACTCTCTCCCTTACCAGCGGGGCCACACATCTCACCGGCATACTCAAATCACTGCCAGTTAGTGGATACATTTTGGATTTCTCCCAGTTTATTTGATAACCAGAGTATGTTCCAAAGAGCTGGAAGATGTGCAACAATCTATCTATGGAACGGCTGGGTTTTCCGACATATAGGAGGAGGTCATCGGCATACAGGGAAATTCTAGCCCCTCACCATCCCCTTTCTGGAATACCCCACACAAGAGGGTCCTGCCGCACCCAGGTGGCCAGCGGCTCCAATGCCAGAGCAAACAACCACGGGGACAGAGGACATCTCTGTTTCGTGCCCCTGAGTAAGGCAAGGAGCGGGACGGCACCTCGTTGACCCTCACACGCACTTGTGGGTCACTGTACAGCAGTTGTATCTATGTACATATTGGAGTGCCGAAGCCTATTCTAGTTAGGACTGCTTGAAGATATGCCCATTCGATACTATCAAAGGTCATCTTCGCGTCAAGCACCAGCAATGCTGCATCCTCCACCTCCGGAGCACCTGTCGCATGCAGGATCCCATATAGGCGCCTCAGATTCGGTCTGGTGTTCCTATGTGGCATGAAACCTGTTTGGTCATGATTGATCAGGTAATTCATTACTGGTCGAAGCCTATTTACCAGAATTTTAGCTAATACCTCAACCTCTAGATTTAACAGCGATATGGGCCTGTTTGGGCCACACTCCTTGTGCAGCTTGCCATCTTTGTGTATTACGACAATGGTCTTTGATCCAGAGGCAATGTACCTTTTCTACCCTAGCTGCCTGGAACATTGCCAACATATGCAGCATCACAATATTTGCCATTCACTTGTATAGCTCTACCAGCAGACCATTAAGAGCCCATCGCTTTTCCTGCCCGTGCCTCCACGATTGGCCACTGCACCTTCTCTGCCGTTATGTCCTGGTCCAGTGCCTCCCTGTCGTCTGCTCGGGGCTCCACCATTGGAAGGTCACCAAGGAGTTCCATACAATTCTCATATGTGTGGGCCGTCTTGGCGGAATAGACTTGTTCATAGTAGGCAGCGAAGGCCTCAGCTATGGTGTCTCCTGTGGTATCTTGCCTGCCTGTCTCTCTTATCTCAGCCACCCAGTTCCTACCTCAGTCTCTTTTTTCCAACCAGGCCAATAACTTGTTTGCCTCATCTCCTATGTCATACAGACACCGCTGCGTGGCCAAAGCATGTGTGCATTCCTTCTTGTCCCCTAGGTCCCTCAGCTCCTGCTGTTTAATTAAGAGCTTATGACAGTGGTGTGGCTTTATCAAGCCCCCGGCTAGTGTCTCTGCCTCTCCCTCTATAGCCTCACATTGGAGACAGCGCTCCTTCTTTAATCCTCCTACTAATGCCTACATTTGTCCTCTAATGACCACCCTAAAGGCCTCGCAGAGTACTCCTGCCAAGGTCACACTTTGAAGGTTATCCCCGAAATATCACTTAGCCGTCTCATGTAACATTCGGGGTAATCTTCCTCCTTCAAGTACCAGGGGTCTATTCTGGGTGGCAGTCCTGCATCTCTAACTGTACCAAGGAGTGTGGCCACCACCAGGGAATGATCCAATAAGCCACGCGCAGGATGTGCCACCTGCTGAAAGCTTCCCACCCCTGTGTGTTGTGTGAAAAGGTAGTCAATTTGCAAGAAGCTCCTAAGGGCTGCAGATAGAAATGTAAATTGTCTCTCATGTGGGTTGTACGCTCTTCATAGGTCTGTCAGGCCCAACAAGTTTGCAAAGGTCCTTAAGTCACCCATAACCCCCCCCTTACTCTAGAGAACCTGTTTAGGCTCGGGTCCATGGTATTATTTATGTCTCCCCGAGGATAAGGGCACCAGGGGGTAAGTCCAAAAGCATGGCCTCTAGCTCTGGCAGGGTGTGCACATGTAGTTTCGGAGGCACATATACTGAACAGAGATTTAGAGTCTGGCCCTTGCAGCTCCCAGTCAGCGCCACAAACCTACCTAACAAGTCCGTCCTCACAGGCCCCGGAACAAAAGGTGTAGATTTTTTAAGTAAGATACCCACTCCCAAGGAATTAGAAGTAAACTCTGCACGTGCCACCAGGCTGTAGCCCATTCGATCTAATGCCCTGCAGTGGTTATCCTGTAGATGTGTTTCTTGTATGAGGGCCACATTCGGTGCATGTCTACAGAGGAATTGTAGGACAAACGTCCGTTTGATTCTACTGCATAGGCCATGAACGTTCCACGTCATGACTTTCAAGGGCTGGGGTCTAACTGTCATCGTTATGTACCTGTTCATGTCTCTGAGCTTGTGAATGCCCGACCCCATGTATCAGCCATTCCCCCCCCCCCATCCTCTTCTCAGGGGTCTCCCTGCCCTTTCCTGTGTTAAATGTCGTGAGCTGAACTGAAAAAGCTTAATAGAGGGCCTCAAACCATTGTGCCCTTGAACTCCCCAACAACACCCCTTCCTCCTACCCTGCCCAGTAGGCCAAAAACTGCCCACCCCTAACTTGCAGAGTGCCTGTCGCCCAAACTGTAACATAAAATGCGGTACGGGTTGACTGGCTCAGCTGAGGCAGCTCCCATGATGTGTTGAATAGTCTCATCCCTAAGTTTCAATTGTAGTATGTAAAGCTTCCCACTCAACACCTGTAATGTTAGAGTCACTCATCTCCACTTCTCTCAAGGGGAGGATGTGCAGATTAACATTTTAGATGGCACTTTGTGCCCCCCTCCCAGCCTTGGTCCCCTCATCTCTTTGCCCTGTCGCATGTGACACCTATCGCCGGTGGGCAGACATGTCTACACACCCCGATTCCTCCCCGGAGTCCAACTTCAGACCGTTCCAGGATCACTTCACTTCCTTTGTCCCAATGTCAGAATGGTCCAGTTCACTTTCTGGGAGATTGTCCGGTCGCTGCGTCTTCAGGCGTCCTCTTGCCTCTCCTTTCCTGTCTTGCTGGCCTACTGGGTGCCAGCCCTCCATTCAATCCCAGGTCTCCTCCAGTGATGAGAAGAACCAGGATTTGTCCTCTGTCAGTATAAGTAGCTTCACCGGGAAAAGCATCATATACGTCAGTTCTTTTGATTCAGCCAATCCCACCGGGTCTTCTTCCCCAGCCGCTTCGTCGTCCCAGGCAAGCCCCCGCACAGACCCATCCAAGGGTGCAGCCAACCTCCTCACTTCCTCTTACACCCGGCCATGGGGGCCGGTCTACTCTGTCCGCAGAATGTCGTCACAGGGCCCGGGCTTTTTGGATCCGCTTCACTCTTTCACTTAGCCCGCAGGGGTCATGCTCCGTCTCCAGACCCTGTCGTTCTCATCACAGTTTGTGTTCTGTCCTCGGCCACCCGGTCAGTCAGGAGCGGCTCGTCTCTCTCGCGTCCACAGCCCGATCGACCGAGGCGGCACCGGCGACGACGGTCTCTTTGACCACAACGGCTCGTCGCTCTCTTCTCTCACTGTTTACAGCATGGGAAGCTGTTGGATGTTGTCGGATGACAGGTTTATTTGTTTAGGAGCCTTGGAGCTCTTTTAGATGGCGGACATCCCTGCATGAGCCTAGACGAGACCCCCCCCACCAAGAAAATATTTGTTACAGGTCATTCATCAAGAGACCCACAGGGTAGGGAGTTTTGTATTTAAAAAGTAGGGCATGTGTTTCTGGGTTTTACATGTTCTGTTAGTGAAAAACTCTTAAATTTGTTTTTTACTACTGTAAGGTCTACCTCGCCCATAGGACAATATTGGGTACCTTATTACTCTCACTAAGTGTTAACTTTTGATTGGGAGCAGGTAGAAAGATCATGTTTAGAGTCAAATGAATTATAATTTAAAATCCTCTTTATTGGTAAAAGCCAGATTTTAAGTCACAACTTTGAAAATGCCACTTTTAGAAAATTTTCATTTTTGCCGTAACCATTTTTGTGCCTCTACCATTGTCCTTGGCCACACTACTGTGAATGACCCTTCTGTTGGGGTCTGTGTATTACTAACAGATAGTGAGAAAAAGGGGACTGTATGTAGGCAGGATCGGCCATGCCACCTGGATTTCTTGGGGCGGACCTGTGCCCTGCTCCACAGACATTTCAAAGGGCTGACTCCAGCACACACACACAAAGAAACCTTGCACTAGTCTTTAGTCACCCCAGACGTCTTTGATCCTTGACAGGGGAAGGGAAGAACTCTCCAGAAGCAGATGTGGGGTAGCTTAGAAGATTCCACTACTTTAAAGGCTGAAACCAGTTATAAATACTGGACCCTCAGAACACTTCTTCAACTCCGCCATTGCCGGTCCCAAGCCCAGATGCGAAAGGAGGGTTATGCATGGGGGTAGCTACCCCACCATGCAGAAAAACATAGCTACAGAAATGTCAACCAAAAGACATCCTGTGGCCTTGGGGAGAGAGGAATCTACTTCACAGAGAGCGATGATGCCTTGTGGTGAAAGCCCGAGAACCCTGGAAGCCACAAAGCTGACCCACCTGCTTTTGGTCAAGACCATCACCACCAGGACATGGAACTTGAGGGCCACGTATGAGATGAAAAAATACAACCTTGACCTATTTGCCATCAGCAAGACCAGATGGGCACAGTCCAGACATAAAAGATTGACTCCAGGAGAAAGGCTGCTGTATTCTGGACAAAAGGAAGAGAAAGCCTCACATAAGCAGAATTAATGCTAACGCCATCAGCTAACAGAGCTCTGACCGGATGGCAAGTGCACGCTCCCAGAATCATCAAAGCAACCTTTCACACAAAGAAAAAGAGAATCAACATGAATGCTATTCAGTTCTATGCACCTACAAATGACAGCAAAGAAAAAGAACAGTTTTACAACAGACTCCAGTCCATCCTGGAGAAATGCCTTGAGAGATATCACCATACAGATGGGGGTTCTCAATGCCAAAACTGGAAGCAACAACGCTGGGTACAAAGAAGTCATGGGCAACCATGAACTTGGTGACATGAATGAGAATGGTGAAAGGCTTCCAGATCTTTGTGCCCTGAGTAGTCTGGTGGTAGGTGCTAGTGTATTCCCACACAAAAGAATACAAAAGGCAATGTGGGTGTCACCAGACCATTCAACGGAGAATCAGATCGACTATGTCTGCATTGCCAAGAAGTTTGGGAGGTCCCTGCAGGATGTCAGAGTGATGAGAAGAGAAGACGTGGCGTCAGACCATCACCTTGCTGAAGCCAGGCTAAAGCTAAAGCTAAAGCGGAAGAAAGTATGGATGGAACCAACAAACCAATGCCAATGATATAGCACCACCCTCTTCAAAGATGCACAGAAATGGAATGAGTACTCAGCCACCCTCAGTAACAAGTTTCAAGTCCTGCAGGACAACAGAGACCCAGTAGAAAACCAGTGGGAGAAAATCAAAGAAACAGTGAGATCAACCTACCACGAGGTACTGGGTCCCAATAAATATCAGCATAAACAATAGATCTCCACAAAATCCATAAGAGAAAGGAAAATAAAGCTGCAGCCAACACCAGCCGAACAAGAGCAGAAAAAGCAAAAGCTGAAGGAGAATATTCCAAAGCCAACAAGGAAGCAAACAGAAGCTTAAGAGCAGACAAGCGAAGATTTATCAATGGTCTTGCCACAAAGGACTAGGAAGCAGCAAGCCATAGAAACTTAAAAGAGCTAGCAGGCATAACAAGTAAACTCTCTGGCAGATGCAGCAAGCCAGAAAGACCTGTTAATGGCAAAGCTGGGAAGATAATCACAGGTAGCGAAGGCCAACAATGGCGATGGGTGGAGCACTTTGAGGAACTGCTGAACCAGTCCTTGCCTCATTCCCCACCAGACATACAGCCAGCTGAAAAGGAATTGCCAATCGACTGCAGAAGACCAACCAAGGAAGAAATACAGCAAGCTATCAAACATCTGAGAAAAGAGAAGGCAGCAGGACCTAACACCATTCCTGCACAGGCACTGAAGGCAGACATTGAAACATGAGTAGACATGCTCTACCCTAGGTTTAGAAGGATCTGGGAAGAGGAAAAGATGCCATTAGACTGGAAGGAGGGATATCTAATCAAGATCCACAAGAGAGGTGACCTGAGTAACTAAACAAACTACAGACGAGTAACTCTTTTATCAACCTCAGAAAAAGTGCTCAACAGAGTCACCCTGAAAAGAATGAAGGAACAAGTCAACACTCTGTTGTGAGACCAGCAAGCTGCTTCTGCAATGATGAATCAGGCACAGACCAGACTGCAACACTGTGCATGGTCAATGAGCAGTCGATTGACTATAAGAAGTCATTCAACTGCATGGACATAGAGACCTTTTGGAAACTCCTCCGCCACTACGGGGCACCAGATAAACTCATAAGAATCATCAAGAACTCTTATGAGGGAATGACCTCTGTGGACGATAACTCATGGAAGCCTCCCAAGTGAGGACTGTAGTCCACCAAGGTTGTTTGCTCTTGCTGTTTCTCTTCTTGCTGGCCATAGACTTGATCATGAAGATTTCCACAGCAAGGAGAAGAAATGGAATTCAGTGGACACTTTGGATGCAGCTCGACGACTTAGACTTTGCAGAAGACCTGGCCCTACTCTCCCATACCTATCTGCAGATGCAAGAGAAGACCAACGTTGTGGAAGCCACATCAGCACAACTTGGTCTCAACATTCACAGGGGAAAAAAACAAGATCGCAAAGGCTAACACGGCCAGCAAGACTGCAGTTACTCTTGCAGGTGATGCACTGAAAGAGACTGAGATCTTCATCTATCTGGGCAGTGTCATAGGGATGCACAGATGCCAACGTCAATGAAAGAATCAGAAAAGCAAGGGCTGCCTTCATACAGCTAAAGAAGATCTGGAGCTCCAAGGACCTAACGCTGTAAACCAAGATCAGGATTTTTAAAACCAACGTAAAATTGGCCTTTCTGTATGGAGCAGAAACTTGACGGACAACAGTGACCACCACCAACAAAGTCCAGACCGTCATTAACTACTGTCTGAGAAAAGCCCTCCAAATCCACTGGCCAAACACTATCAGCAACTACCACATATGGAAGAAGACTTTCCAACTTCCTGCTCATGAAGAAATCAGGAAAAGACACTGGGGTTGAATAGGTCACACTCTCTGGAGACCTGCATCAAATACCACCAGGCAAGCCCTGCCCTGGAACTCTCAAGGGAAAAGCAAAAATGGAAGGCCAAGCAACACCTGGAACCGAGGCCTAAAGGCTGACTATATGGCAAAATAAGTCACACGTGGAGTCAGATTGAAAGAAAAGCCCAGAACAGAGTTGGCTTGAGAGTCCTGGTTGATGACCTAAACCCCAGGAGAGGTAGTAGGTATAAGTAAAACTTAAGTATGTAAGAACCCTTTATCAGTACACCCCTGGACTTGTGGAAGACTTCAGAAGGGCTGCATGGAACCCCCGAAAACTGCTCTGCTGCTGGAGGCCAGCCTTATTCTCCAGAGAACTGCATTGCTGCTATCAGAGGACTGCCCTGCTGCTTCAGGTCTGCTTTGCTTCCCCAGAGGACTGCCCTGCTGCTAAAGGCCTGCCTTGTTGCTTGAACCCAGGTATACTAGAGTCACTCCAAGGGATAGCTGGCTAGCTCTCTCTGTGAGCTACAGGGACATAGCAAGAGCTAGAGACCTTGATCACTGTACCTGACCTCTGCTAGAGTGAGTCCTAACCCCCTACGTGATGCTCCCAAGTCCTGGACCTTTGGTTGTGGGGTTAAAAATGCTGCTCGTACCTAACCCTCAACGTTAGGATTTAGAAAGATTTTCATCAAAAAATGGCGTGAGAACCGACAGAAGACTGGGACTTACCTGCTAGCCGATCGGCTTTATTTTGCAGTAGCTCCAGCTACTTTCTTCTCCACAACAGAAAATACTATTTAGCAGGACCTCTCGACAAAGGTGGACATTTTCAACTGTCAAAAAAATGCAGAAGGCTTCACTGTGCCTCTGTCCAATGGCTCACCAATGACGAAACCTCCTCCACGGACACCGCTGGCTGCCTTGCCTTGCTGAACTTTACCTTCTCAAGAAATTTAATTCAACATTTCTTCTAAGTCTCACCTTGGGTATCTGAACAGCGCTGTATCATAGTTAGCCATAACTTTTCACTTTGCCCCAGTTTTGCACAACCAGATACCCTCAGTTGGGGTGCTTTTATTTTCTTAGTCGCTATTTTGCACTAAATACTTTAACAGGTTTTATTTCTGGTTCTGCTGATTGGATTTAATTTGTTTTGGTGTCTTTTTATTCATTTGAATGTTCTCTATTTTTTAAAATTGGTTTGGGATTTTTCTTGCATTGCTTTTTCTCTTTATAACTGTCTGTGTGCTGCATAAATACCTTGTAAATTGCCTGATTGTTTTTGTGGCATGCTCACAGAGGGTTAAGCACAGGTTAATTTAGTGACTTTTGTGGTTCACACTGACAAGGACTGTGGTTGTTACTTAAATAAATCAGCCCCCTCAATCAATAACCCAATTTCTCTCAGAGTATGCAGATACTGGTACAAAGCATCTCATGGCAGTGGGTCTAGTATTCAGGTCGATCTGTTTAAATGTTTGTTGCATCCAGATTTGACTTGGCAAATACCTAGTGGGGTGAAACCTGAAACACATCTGTCGGTGGTGTACCAGAGCAATAGTTTTGCTATGTCCTCCTGGTACTTGTCCTAAAATACTTGTGCAAAAAGCACATTGTTTTGAATTGTGTTCAGAGATTCAAAAGCTTTTGTGATGTGTTTTTGTCAATGTTGATATAATGTACTCTTGTCTTCAGCTGCCTGATTGTTAAATTCGTTCTCGTTTTTTTTTTTATTAATATTTTTCATAAGGCCCGTACATACGGAACTCTTGCTCTAGTCAGTGAATTTGGTTGACAGATTGCAGAAGCAAAAGGTTTTCAAAGGTGGTGCACTATACAACCAGACATTATTTTAATTGCATTTACAATTTAACGTTGCAACCTGTTTTATGTTTGCACAGTGCTTAGGACAAAAATCTGTAAAAATAAAACAAAGTAAAATAAATTAAATGAAAGCAAGTATATTAAAGCAGGTCTACTAGCACAAATGGATTTTAGGCTAAGGTAATTGAGCATAATGATCTACATTTTAAATAAACTATAACACTTGAGCAGTTCAGTTAATCCCCTCAATCTTCCACCTTACTTACAGTAGGTAACATGTATTGAGTAGCCTAATATGCCATTTTAAAATCATCTGGTAATCTATAAATCGATTACATTACTTGTTGGCATTTGGGAAGGCAGTGTTGGCGCCTTTTGGTGCAATGGACGTTTATTACATTTTGGAATTCACTGCTTCTTGCTTGCGTGAATCATTAACCAGAGGGCCCAGCTTTCTACACGATTTCAATGGTCTCTATTTTTGGCGGAGGAGAATAGTGGCTCTGAACTTCTACATTCTACACAACTGAAAGCTTTAACTACTTTATTTGAGGTATTCCTTTGCTTCCCTCTATTTTCAATAAATTTTATCAGATCACTGTTGTTCTTTTGGTTGATACTTAGCCCGCTATTGGGCTGCGCCACAAAGACACAGATAATGACAAAAGTATGCAGAGTGTAGCTTGTGCTTGTATAGGTCTATAATGTTCTTTTTGCATACATTCCCTTTCACTGATGCATAACATTCTCACATTATATTTGCAGCATTAATATACAGTGTTGACACATCCGAGTGCCTAGCACTACATTTATCATATACACTTATTATTGTGGAATCTGTTTTACTTTTACGTCAGTTTTTATAGCAATATTATTTAGAACCTAAGTACAGGGTACAACTTCCTACAAACATTTCAAAACAAGCTTCACTAATGCCAATAGGTCTGGCTTATGAATGAAAGTGCCTTTTGTGTCACTGATGGGTTTAGCCACTCAACAAGTCATCACAGATGCACTGTGTCACTCATCTTTTCACTCATGCATCAATCAGTCCATCCACTGACTTGTTCTTGCATTCACCTTCTTACACAACGACAGTAAAATACACACTCAACAATATTTGCTAGATAAGTTAAAAGAATACAAGTAAAAAAAAAGAAAACATGCCTTTTGCGGTAACGAAAAAAAATAGTAGTGCGTGTCTGTCTTGCAAAGGTATTGTACATAGTCTATCCTTGTTTTAAAGTTCCAGCATGGCTAATATGTTTTAGAAACAATGTGTTGGCCATTACAAAATGGTACAACAATAATACGTTATGGGAAACAGAATTCCATAATGGTAGTTTAGATGAAATGGAGACGTGGGATGTGGCAAGCTATAGATAAAATGAGCAGCAACCAAGCAACCTGTGTCACTGACTAAATAATTGTAGTATCCTATTAAGAAAAGTTAAAATAAAAATAGAAGCAATGAAATGAAAGGGAAACTTAAAGTATAAAAAGAGAAGAAAAAAAACAAAGGACTGGGAAACCAGCCCTGACACAGAAACACATTCATTTTCAGGTGGATGCAGTGGTGCTGGAACAATTTTCAGAGTGGGGGTGCAGCCATCTGTGTTATATCACTGAAGTCATAGGGGAAGTGAAAAATCCAAGGGTTTCACAAAGAACATGTATAGCTAATGAGCCACGCCAATACAGTATGGTATGTAGCCAATGCCATATTTTGGAGCATACTAATGCAAATATATTAATAAAACATGGTGTGGTAGCACGCTGTTATTTACGGACAGCACATTTTCCATTGTAATGGCCACAATATTTGCACTTACACATGGTTTTCCTGATACAACTATGTAGAGCACAAACGATAATGAGTGGAAATCAGACTTCTGCAAATGTTTATAATTGTCACATCACCAAGTAATGTCTCTTGATTTTTCCTTAAATTATCCTTTTAAAATCTTTGTTTCCCTCACACCTCAGCATTACAAATATTGAGAATCATTTGTGCTTTCTTAACTACTGATATATTTTGAAATGTTTGTAAAGTTAATTTACAGGTATTTAAATGTTGCTGTGTGTTAGGGAAAAAACTGTCATCCTACATCTTTTCATTCACACTTTCTGTACCGCAGCAAAATTGTCAGATAGTTCACTTTACAAAATCCTTTGACTTTGCAGTGAGAGAAAGAAAAGTAAACATCAATTCTCATATGAGTAATAAGCAGCAATATTGTCAGAAGACAAAGCTTGACATTTGTCTTTTGTCTATGAACACACAGCAAATGCGACAAGATAAACACAAAATTTAAACACATCTTTATTACTCATTCCTCTTCGGAATACCAGCATGGTTATTGTGGGGGTGCTGCAGCTCCCACAGCACCCCTACTTCCAGTGCCTATGGGTAGAAGTGCACATGTGGTCATAAACTGCTGCCATTCATAGGGCAAGAAATACAATGACGTGGATTAAACCATTACCCTAGGCAGTACAATGTCATGGATCGAAGCAGAGTGCAACTGACACTCAAGACAGTCGAATGGCAGAGGAAGGCTGACTCAAAGACCCTCTCTATGTCTATATGGATACATATTTATGTATGGATCTACGTATTGTTGAATTATTTTTTATTACGAGGTCCAGGCAGACATCTAAGCATGTCAGGCCTTCCCAAGAGATTCTAGCAAGAACTATTACAGTGGAAATCTTTGACCTCTAAGATTTTTCAAAGGGGAACTTACACAAAATTCCTTCCCAACAAATGTAATTTGTGACATTTTATGTAACAAAATACCTATCTGTAGGTTTTAATATAGAGTAATAACAATCCACTCTTAAATGCCTACTTACTTTAGATTATGCCTTTAACAATCCATAGGTCACGTCTACAGCCTTTAATCTAAATTGTCATTATAATTAATCAGGTCCTTTATCCTTTATCATTGGCTTATTACTAAAACCAACTCAGACCTACTGTTTTTGTCATAAACCTTTCCGCAAGACATCTATTAGGTATACTGTAGAAAAAAATTAAATATGTAAATAATTATAGGTATGAAAATATATAATCACTACTAACAGAGCATAATAAAGATTAAAATAGGGAAATCTTCTATCCCCGAGGTTTGTTCAGGTGTATGACCAAAACTCTTAACTACAGTACTCTGACAGATTCCACGTAACAAAATACTAGGCCTGGGTGAAAGTTAAATTACACTGGCGTGATTTGTATAATTTTGGGAATTTCATGATATGCTTGTTGTTCGTAATTCTGGAAATTATGCGGGTATGCCACATCACAGCTTGTGGAAAAATTGCAGCATGGGAGTTCAGGAACAATGTGGACAGCCAGAATGCAAGAAACTACTGTTCACAGCAGTTGTGTTTTTCATGCCACGCATCCTAGCGTCAAAAACTGATGCAAGGACACATTTCACAGTAAAATATACTGCTATATGATAGATTTGCATTTTGCTTAATTTTCCCCAAATTTCACATCATTAGAGAAAAAGAAAAGCAAATGAATTTTGAAGACTCTTACAAAATAAATGAATACAGGCTTTAGCACAGTGCACTAATAAGCCGCCAACATAAGACTATTGCCTGACAAGAGCACACGTTAAAAGGGGGCCTACCATTCTTTAGAATGGGCTCCTATGTACTCTGCAAGAGTAGCGGCAACATTTTGGCGCTACTCCTGCAGAGTTCATCAATAGCGTCACATAAAATGATGCTACTGCCCCCAACCCTGCACCATATTTTAAATACGGCGCACACATGGTGGCAGTAGGGGGGGCGCTAAGGGGTGCAAGGAAAGTGGTGCTGCACTTAAATCTGGCCCTAAGTGCTAAACTGTAAATCCACATTCCATGTGGTCTTACTCCTAAATGAATGGTTCTGGTGTGGATTTACTACATGATAATAGTAAAATTGCATGTGATTTTGCTGTTACCCCTAGTATAGTTCATTTTGTAATCAGACCTCAAGTTCTTTCTGCTAGCATTGTATCAGCTATAAAAGGAGAAAGGCTACATATGGATTGGTAAATATATTTCTTCAGTGTCTCATTTCTGAATCTGAAATGCACTGGTTGCATTTTTTCTAAACATCTTATGTCCCATTGCATTTAATAAAATATCAGGTTCTTGTAAAAATACATTTGCAATATTTATAGACAATAAAACAGCATAATCAAAGCAAGTCAGTGCAATTTGAGAACATAAAATAATCATTTCATCAAAGATCAGGACAACATTTATAGATCAAGTGCAGGAATTACATTATCATCAGTTACGGATGCCAGTGCTGGGAAAAAAGGTGACAGGCTGTCAAAATAAGTTTATTTGTGATAGATGGTTAAGAAAAGGGTAGTAGTGCTTAAGCAATGAAAGGTACAACTTAAATGCTATATGTAAACAAACCTGTTATTGGTGATTTCTAGTTCCACAAGCCTTTATGAAGTAATTTTATGAAGTCATCTAAATAGAGATGATAATATGGTTCATAAAAAACATATGAACCAGTAGGCCCTTGAGTGTAACTGAATAAGAGAACTGATTGTAAAGTAATCACTGTTTTTTGTATGTGTGTACATTTAGTTGTTAACTCCTTGGTTAAGGGTGCAGGAAATATTGCCATTTATGAGTTTCCCATTTAAGTGGGGAATAACATGAATTTTGGTGCTTTCCACACCACAATCAGCATGGCCCATTATTTACCAGGCATTTCTTGGTGGAAACCTCAGTCTGTCCTATGTTAATCATACATTTAAAATTCAATGGCAGTGCACATAGGCATTTGCAGAGGTGCCAGAATTTAACAAGGTACTCACAATCTGAGACATACAGTAATGCCATGTTATGATGATCTGTATGGCGTGCACACAAGAAGGTAACCTGGGACCTAAGAAGTGCCCTAACTGTGGCCTATTGGAATACCCAGAGTATCAGTTTCTTCCAAAATTCTAAGATGGAGCCAGTGGCTAAAGTGTAATTTTGGAGGGGCTTGGTGGAGCACATGGACAACAAAGGGTGAATGAGATAAGCTGGTGCAGCATCAGACAACTGAGGGTGGGCAGGAGGGGAATGGAAAAGAAGTAAAGGAGGGAGATAGATGGAAAACACCATTCTCATAGAGTGCTTAAAGAAAAAGAAAAAAGTAGCGCCTGAAAAAGCGAACAGTGGAAGGACACAGTGATATGCTCCAGAGTGGGGGGGACAAACTGACAAAGACGAAGGAAAGTCTATGGAAGCTGACAAATGGGAAGAAAGCAAATGAGAGTGACAATGAAGCCAACTAGTGGTAAGGAATGGGTAGCCTCCAAGTTCGATGCAAGGTAACGAAAGATCTCAGCAGAGACAGTGCATGTGCTGTTTAAGGTGAGACATAAAAAGAGTGGCATGCAAAGGGTCGACACAACTTAGGTACTTTATCTTTGCTTGCTCATATAACGAGGCAACATGAATATGGTTAAGGGACGTGGCTTGAGGCCGATGGAGCAGCACGCGTAAAGCGGAGCTCCTGGCGGCCTCCAACCATCTAGTATTCATCCTGATCCCCCGGCCTCCCAAATCAACCCAAATCGGAACGGTGGGTGAGGCGGCATACCTAGAAACCATGGCAGGCTAGGTTACGTGGGATTTGTACAATCCTGAAACAGATGAACGCGCTATCCGTGGCGAGCGGCCGCCCAACAAAATGGCGGCGCTCCGACAGTATAGAGCGAGGCCCTTGCTGACGGTGCTGCGACCCGGGAGCCGGTGCCCGAACCACCGGTGAGTGACAGAGAACCTCTGACCGGGGGGGCCGGCGGCCTGGGACTGGTCGGGGGCGGGTGGAGATAGCCCTCTCGACCGCAGCGCAGTGGAGCCCCAGCGCATGGGGTGATTGCCTGACGGGGACGCCGGAGGGAAGAAAGGTGTGCTGGCGCCTTATACCTTTGAAATAATCCTGTGGTGGAGGCTGACGTGGCATCCTGGGGCCCTGACTTGTGGATGCTGGCACCGGGCCCGCGCCGAGAAGCATACAGCTGGGTACAACTGTGTGGCCCTTGACTGGGATCACGCGCCACGCTTGAGGAGGGACGGGGCCTCTAGTGCCTCCCCTGGGAAGACGAGCAATAGTGGTTCCCACACTATGACCTGGAAAGAGGCACGTTGGCTGATGGACCGGTGCTGTGCAGAACAGACCGATAATTGAGGAGTTACGGTCTTGAGCGCTGTGGCAACAAATGTGTGCAACCACACGGACACCTGAGTTGTTTCAGGGAGAGGCATCCACCTTGAGAAAGACCAAAAGGGGGCACAGCCATGGGTAAGCCAAAAAAGCGAGATGGCCCTGGGGATAAAATGACAAGAGGTCCTCAGTCGGAAGAAGGTGTTGGCGAATCAAACAGGGCCTTGCACCAAGAGACCACTCTAGATACCATACTGCAAGCAATACAGGCATCCCAAGATGCTCTAGAACTTAAAATTGACACACTCTCTGTGGATCTAACTTTCCTTAGAGACGACCATCGCCGTTTGACAAACAGAGTGGTTAGTAATGAAAAATCCCTGGAACAACTTGCCCCGAACTGTCAGAAGATATCAAAAACGGTGTCAGAATTAACAACGCAGATTAAAACTCTCGAGGCGCGAGTGGAAGATGCTGAAAATAGAGCGTGAAGAAGTAATCTACGACTAGTTGGTTTCCCCGAAAAAGTGGAACAAGAAGCACCTACCATGGAACATATTTGGAACATTGGATACGCAACGACATGGCACTTGAGGGCCTGTCGCAATATTTAGCAATTGAACAGGCACACAGGGTACCGGCGAGACCCCCACCTCTGGGTGCGAGACCACGTCCAATCATTGCTAAATTGCTTCATTTCAAGGACAGAGATTTTATATTGACACAGGCAAGATTGAAAGGGGAAATTAAACTGGGGGATCAGCGGATAATTATATTTCCGGACTTTACAAGGGACACTCAGAAGCAAAGAGCCTCTTTTGCCGAGATCAAACAGAAATTAAGAGAGCGAGGCATACGATATGCCATGCTGTTTCCGGCTGAGCTGAACCTCACCATAAACTATGATACGCTTTTCTTCACTTTCTTGCAACAGGTGTGGGAATGGCTGGAGTCATGTGGACCGGTTTCTGGGGAGAGGCCGGGAGGCACTGCACAGGCCCACACCGAGACTCGAAGGAAGAAGGGGAAACTGCTGACAAATGCAGCACCACCGCGCCGCCAAGCATTGCAGGAAATGCGTGAGGTGGTGAACGCTGCTGCATCTTTAGGAGGGGGGGACCGGGCTCCTCGCACCCCTCTGAAAATCTCTCTGATCAAGAGTCTATGTTTGGTTGCGCCTCTTGCTCGTCCCACGACGCCTCAGACAGCCTGCCGAAAGTAACCCCAGGGGCCTCAGATGAAATCCTTTGAAAAATATCATCCTTCACCGCCAACACCTGCTCTCCTTAGAAAGGGGGTTTGAATTAGCCCCTTAGCCCGAGCCCAATGGCACTGGCTGAATCACATACCTACATCCCTGCTCAGTGGGAACTCAAGCAAATGTTCTACAACCCAGCTAGACAGTGCATTCACGCCTTCTACGATAACATGGTAACTGTACTCACCTTGCCAGGGCTGGGAAATAACAATCATCAATATACGACTGGGAGGTGTGGGGGGCCGGGGGGCCTGCTCTTGGACTTTTGCTCTTCGCCTCCAACTACAATGTTAAAACTGTTAATGAAGGTTTGGACTGGGATAGTTCTGATGCCGGTCCTGGGGAGAGGAAGTTTGGGCGTTGGGGATTTGTTTTGTTGTATGTTATTTGGTCACCAATAGTGGTATCAGCTCCATCTCATTTATTGATACAGGTAGGACTGTCATTACTGACTTGCACACCTTGGCCACCCGGGGGGAAAAGAGTAGACATGACACATTTACATACAGACTACAAATAGCCCTCTAGCTTACAAATTCCTTACCTGGAACATCAGGGGATTAAATAGTTTGAGCAAGAGATATAAAGTCTACAGTCAGCTCAAGAGACGTGGAGTGCATATAGCAATCATCCAGGAAAGGCACTTAACAGATAAGGAGGTTAAGGCTATAGCTAAGCGATGGTGAGGTCAGGTTTACGCCACAGCATACTCAGCTTATGCAAGAGGGGTCCTGATGTGGATACGGCCAGGAGTACAGTTCCAAAAAACAGTTGTAGTCATAGATAAGGAGGGCCGCTATGTCCTGGTATCCGGTAGACTGGAAGGTAGGGATATTACACTCAGAGGAATATATGCACCTAACCAGGACGAAGGCACCTTTCTAAACATTCTGTCACACACTCTAGGACCACAGCTCACTCAGGCAAACTTAATGGGCGGCGATTTTAATTGTATCCCAGATACACAATTGGACAGATCCTACCCCCACTGCGACACTCCCCCACACATAGGATAGCCAAGATCTTCACTGACTGTCAACAGCATTGGGGCCTCACGGATTCCTGGAGACACCTTCATCCTCGGAGCGGGATTACTCCTTTTACTCGCCCTTATATGATTTACATGTCCGACTGGACGTTTTTATCACCTCCCCTGAAGTAAATAGCACAGCAATGAATGCCGAGTATTTATGCTGTACAGTATCTGACCACAACCCTTTACTGCTAATGTTGGACTGGAAAAAGGATCGCCCCCGAATACCGGATAGGAGACTTAGAGTAGAAACAATGGAAGATAGCGCCTTCCGACAACCCATCAGATGCACAATTGGAGAATACTTTGTACATAAGCAGGGCACTGCCTCATCCCGTTCTCTAGAATGGGAATCATTCAAAACGGTTATCAGAGGTCAGTGCATGGCTGGTATAGTGGGGGTCAGGAGATCACTGGAGCGGGAAATTGGAAAGTACGAAGAAGACCTCAGAGGACTAGAATGCAGGAGACCTGAGGACCCGGAATTAGCCCTTCTTATTACTGAAACAAGGGAAAAAGTTGCTTTGGCTACTAAAAAACTGTGATGCTTTGATTATTATGTCACCAGACATCACGCAGAGTGGGACAAAGCAGGGGCATTACTGGCCTGGCTCTCTGCGCCGCCGAGACAGCATTCCCTGGTGATGGAGACTCTATGGGCAAGGGGATATCAACGCTAGATTTACTAATTATTACTCATTACTATATGCCCCCCACAAGAAGCCCTAAACCCAGCTTAATTGCAGTGTTTGGAACGCCTTTGACTGCCCGAACTGTGGGAGGCGGATCGAAAAGCACTGGAGGAATCAATATCCCCCACAGATATAACCACAGCAGTGGGGGGGATGGCTAGAGGAAAGGTACCCAGCGCAGATGAACTACCTGTAGAGTTTTACAGTGCCTATATAGACCTTTTAGCTCCACAGTTAAGTGCACTCTATTAAGAGGCGCTGCAGACTGGGGTGCTCCCCTGTCCAAAAATGAAGCTATAGTGATACCAATACTGAAACTAGGACATCCGGCAACTGACGTGCGCTCATACCGCCCTTTATCCATGATCAACATGGATTATAAAATACTTAGCCGGACCTTAGTTACGACACTGCTGCCTCATATGCAAACACTGATTCATCTAGACCAGACAGGGTTCATCCCGCAAAGTAGCACCGCCCTTAACATTAGATGATTGATCAAGATAATACAATCTCAGTCTCCGAACCTACGAACCGCTGCAATTATAGCAGTGGACATCGAGAAAGCGTTTGACAGTCTCAGGTGGGATTATCTGGAGTTATAATGACGCGGATGGGCCTGGGCTGGGGACTCCTCAAGTGGACGAAGCTGTTATATACAACTCCCACTGCCCGCGTTTGCACGGGCCGCACGATCTCGAAGTCATACGAGATCGGCAGGGGCACTGGACAAGGCTGTCTTCTGTCGCCTCTATTGTTTGCCATTGCGATGGAACCACTAGCGCAAGAAGCAAGTACTGGCAGTTACTATAGGGGACTAAGTATTGAGGATCAGTCTCATCAAATCGCGCTTTATGCGGATGATATGATAATATTTCTGGAAGATGCAGACAAGGAACTGCCGGGAGCAATGGACCTACTAGAGAAGTTTGGAGATTTGTCAGGATTGCGTATTAATTGCCAGAAGTCTCACATTTTTCCATTGCATGAGGGGACACCTAGGGTTGGGAACACCCGGGGCCTGAAGTGGACCTCTTCCACTTTCCGTTACTTGGGGGTAAACATTTATCATACACCCGCGGACCTCTTGGAGGGAAACGTGAATAGAGCAATCAGGAAATTACGGACAGATGTCCATTTCTGGAAGATACTACCCTTATCAGTGGCGGGACGAATAGCGCTGGTAAAAATTATAGCTCTGCCTAGATTAATGTACTACTTCTCGACACTGCCTCTACTCATTCCTCGTCTGTTATTTCGAGATATTGACTCTATTTTAACTAGTTTCATCTGGGGGACGTGACGACATAGGCTGGCTTTACATAAACTCCAACGGCCTACAGAGGAAGGGGGTATGGTAGCACCAGATATTGAGATGTATTATCAAGCATGCCAGCTGCAGTGGTTGGCAAAAGCATTATATACAGCACGATCAGACACGACCAGGGGGCAACACACAGAGCACTCAGTCAAAACCATTCTGAGGATACTGTTGATCCCCAGAGAGAAGCGTGTAGTACATTCGCCAGACCTCCATGTTATGCGCACCTGTTGGATGCGCAGTTTACAGCGTACAAGAACCAATTCCCCTTACTCGCTGGACATGCCGTTGGGCTGCTTAAATACACTACCGGGTGGGAATGCTGCAGCGGGCGTTACAAGGTTTGCAGCATACAACATCTCTACAATAGGGGATCAGGTTAGAGATGTGGAATTGTTGTCCTTTGAAGCACTGATGGGGCAATTTGATGTCCCCCCAGGTTTGTTCCTTATACACAGATCACTCACAGCGCTTATACAGCGACACTGGAAACAGGGACAATGTGAATCTCCCACTCATTCGGGATGTCAAGCTCTCTGCACAATAGGAGGAGATAAGAGAGTTGTATCCACACTTTATAAAACATTACATAAGGACACTCTACTCCCTCTTGATGAGTTACGAGCTGTCTGGCAGGAGGACATTGGGACGCCCATAGATGAGCTTCAATGGGGGAAAATTACAGCACATATAAACACGGTATCTAGAAATGCCCGCTTCAAACTGATCAATCTATACGTATTTCACAGAGCATACCTCCCTCCCTCCAAGATAGTGTTGATGTACAACACTATGAATAGTGGATGCCCTAGGTGCTCTGAACTTGACGCGGACCTGGTGCATATGTTCTGGAGCTGTGTGCGGTTGGAGCAATACTAGAACAAAGTACTAAAGAGCATAAAGGCGGTAACAGACAGGAGACTTTGGTCTTCCCCACTTTTGGCCCTACTGGGAAGATTTCCTCGCTCCCATACACAGAGAACTACGACTAAATACATTGACCTGGCATTGGTCCTGGCTAAGAGGGAGATCACGACGCACTGGAAGGACCCTAGGGGCTTGGAGATACAAAGATGGCGGGACACGCTAATTAAATGGGTTAAGGCAGAAGGGAGGGTGCTGCACCAGGATGCAGCGAAGAGGGCAGGGTCTATAGACTCAGCAGAACGCAATGGGACCACTTGTTGGATTGCCTTAAAGACCCAACCACTGATACACGGGGCAAGCCACATCATCCGATGATCCAGATAGCGATGAAGGCCACAGTCTGTAGAACATTGTAACACACTGCCTTTGACTTTAACCTGCCGTCCGGGAAGACACTACTTGGATATTAGTCGTAACCTGGAGATGGAGTCTGATACGAGAAAAAGGGGACCAGAGAGGGGTGGTTTAATTGGGATGTTGACTTTCCCTATGTTTGTTGTCAATATACCAATATTTTTTTTTTTTTTTTAAATGAATAGGGTTGAAAACATCCAAATGTATAGCTCTGTCAGAAGAAGCCGCCACAGAACTGCAGGAGCTTGACAGTAACATCACATCACTCTTTCATGGCATAATATATATTTTTTCTACACTCAGGGGGTCATTCCGACCCCGGCGGGCACTGCCCGCCGGGCGGAGACCGCCAAAAGACCGCACTGCGGTCAAATGACCGCGGCGGTCATTCTGACTTTCCCGCTGGGCGGGGGGCGACCGCCAAAAGACCGCCCGCCCAGCGGGAAAGACCCAGCAACGATGAAGCCGGCTCCGAATGCAGTGGCACCCGTCGCGATTTTCAGTGTCTGCAAAGCAGACACTGAAAATCATTATGGGGCCCTGTTAAGGGGCCCCTGCACTGCCCATGCCAGTGGCATGGGCAGTGCAGGGACCCCCAGGGGCCCCACGACACCCGTTCCCGCCATCCTGTTCCTGGCGGTAAAAACCACCAGGAACGGGATGGCGGGAAGGGGGTCGGAATCCCCATGGCGGCGCTGCAAGCAGCGCCGCCATGGAGGATTCCCTGGGCCAGGGGAAAACCGGCGGGAAACCGCCGGTTCCCCTTTTCTGACCGCCCAGGAAGCACCGCCAGCCTGTTGGCGGTGCTTCCGCGGTCGTTGGCCCTGGCGGTCGGTGACCGCCAGGGTCAGAATGACCCCCTCAGTGCCTAACACTCCTAGAACCATAAGGTGCGCGAGTATGAGGTAAACACTCAATGGTGGACTAATGCCGAAGATTTTAAGAGAAGGCTGGAATATCACTGAAATCTTGCCAAAAATTATGGCAATCACCATTTCCCTATGAGTTTGTTTTTAGGGAAAATATTTAAGTACATGATGGCAAGTCCTGAAAACAATAGAAAAATCCAATTTACAGTTACTTTTCCAGCGAGTGTCATCCTGACAGTGAACTAAATCTCTTTTCATTTTATTGTCCAACTCAGATACAGGGCCAGCAGTAAGTGGATCTGGACACAAACAGACCGCAGTGTATGTAAAGTTGTAGCAAGACACACAAGAGAAGTCATCTATGGAATACACTGAAGGAGTTACCCCTTGGCTTTGAGGTGGCAGATAATATTACAAATAAGACTGTAGACCCAATACCTGGTACCACATCATGTGCCCCTTGCCTCGTGAGTGCCTTTCACTTTACAGTCAACTACATTTTATAAAGGAATGCAATCCTGTGCATGTAGTGGTTTATGTGGTTCATGGGATATGCCCATGTCACTGCATTTCATATATTGTAGATACAGCACAACATGCCACACCATCATTTGAAGATGACTGTGCTGGAATTCCACACTGAACATGCTGACATCCCCCCTCTAGTAATCAGCCCAATGCTATCAGCTTCTACACCAACAGTAGAAGCAAACTACAGGGGTTTTCTTCACATTCATTAAGCAGCAGCAGGTGAGCATCGTTTTGTGTGTAGTACTGAAAAGCGAGCAATAATGAACATGAGTAGGAATGTGTGTTCTGTAGTTTGAGGGTGGGTGATAGTGAGATATGTACGAGGTTTGGTCTATGCCTTGTGTGAACGTTTTGTGAGTGTTTGGGTTGTCTACATCTGGATGTGATTGTAGAGGGATATATTACTTACTGGTGGTGCCCAGTAGGTAGTTATAGTTAGGAGCATGTTTCCATAGAACTTGACTTGCCTATATCTTTGGCACCATTTGACAAATCTTCACAAAGGGGGTTATTCTAACTTTGGAGGAGTGGTAATCCGTCCTAAAAGTGACGGTAAAGTGACGGATATACCACCAGCCGTATTACGAGTTCCATAGGATATAATGGACTCGTAATACGGCTGGTGGTAAATCCGTCACTTTTCCGTCACTTTTGGGACGGATTAACACCTCCTCTAAAGTTAGAATAACCCCCAAAATGTCCAAAAAAAAGTCTTACGGTGATTCTTGTTGCACACTGAAAGCGTGAAGCGGGGGCGAGAAAAAGGGGTAGTCAAAAAAGTTGTGTTTCCCTTATTAATACCCATAGGACTTTTAGATACGTCTACAGCCAGAACCACTGGACGGAATTACACCCAAGTTGTCAGAAAGCTAGCGCAGGTTGAGCTTTTGCTTATTTGGTGTAAATCTGTCCAGTAGTTTAGGAGATATTTAGGGGCAAATAAATTTGTATATCTCTAGCCGCGAATAATTTGTGAAATTTGCAAATTTTCACAAATATGCGCGCAACAAAGAAGCGTTGCAATTGGCTGACCGCAACTTGACAATAAAGCTTCGGCCGCCATTTTACTTCACGTGACACGGTCCCCCGGAGTGAAAATTCTAATTGAAGTGGCATAAGGGGTCAGGGTAAAGATACCCTGACTCCAGGGGTGTGATATAGGTGTGTTTTAGGGGCACATAATAGGTTTAATATAATATTGCATCATGGCATGCAATACTTGTGAAAATTCACTATTTGCTGTGATTTATTCACAAAATATTCGTAAATATGGAAAAACTCATTCATACACTAATTCATTTACTCATCCGTGCACTCAAAGGCTCAGTAGCCCACTCACACATCCACTCCGACACTCACTCACCCACTCACATATCCACAGACAGGCCCTGTGGCCAACCTGCGCTATGCACAGCAAAAGGCCATGCACAGGGGGGATTGAGTGGTTATAAGGGCTAGGCTGAAATGCCTGGCTGCAAGGCCAGGCCTTTGCGACCAGCCTGGCCATGCGCCGCGGGGTTGGAATAACGTATAGTAATTAAAATTACTTTACATTAAAAAAACATAGAAATTCACTGAAAAAAAACAAAGGTTACAGGGAATTATAGTTAGGTTCTGAATTTACTCGTACAAAACCACAGAAATTCAGCAGTTATAGTTAGAGTTCTTTCAAGGAACTGTAACTCGTGCACTAATGTAACTATAACTCACACCTTCGCCATGTACAGCTAATTACTCCACATATTATGTCACTGATGAGAACTTGTATGCCATTTTTGATACCACTGCAACGTTTGCAAAAGCATTATTGATAAGAAAACTGTGCATGGCAAGGGCGCGAGTTATAGTTACCTTAGCACGCGAGTTATAGTTACTTGAAAGAACTCTAATTATAACTGCTGAATTTGTCTGGTTTTGTACAAGTAAATTCAGAACCTAACTATAACGTCTCAGTAACCTTTGTTTTCTTCAGTGAATATATATATATATATTGAGAAAGAGAGAGAGAGAGAGAGAGTTTGTTCAAAATATTTGTAATATTTACATTCATTAAAAGCAGCTGCTTTAATAAAAATGCTTGCTAGAATGAAACCTTAAAGCTATTGTTGCAAATCTAATTTTGCCATTGTCCTACCTCTCCTCTGGGTAAGTGAAAGGCATCCGATTACACTATGTTCAGTCTGGTACATTCCAGAGAAACAAAATAAATCAAATAAAACGAAATGCCAACAAAGAACCCAGCATAGAGCTAGACTGTGGTTGTTTGTGGTCGTCTTTGCAAGTCACGAACAACTAATAATAGAAAATTTTATTTTTGTTGGTAGATGCAGAACCCTATATTACGGTTTTCCTTCCGTGGTTTAAATAGCTCTTTTGGCTTTGAGGTCTGCGAAGAGAAAAAAGTATGTGCACTTTATATGAGGCGACGTGCTGTTGTGGGGTACCGCGGTTTGTAAGACAAAGCTCTGCCTTTATAATAAAGTTTTAGACGGAAAGCAAAGGCGATTTCTCTATTGCAAAAAGTACAGTATTGTGTTACATGTGGAAAGTATTTCATTATTTGTGTGTGGTAAGAAATTACTAAAAGCTCTGTGGGGTATTCACCCAGCTCTTTTATAGATTTTAGAAGCATGTAGTTGAAAATGTGGCAAACTATTTCACCTGGCATAGTACATCCACGCTCTACTGGTGCGCATTTCAGTTTGTGAATAAAATAAACACAGAATTAAGGTGAAGCGGTGTAATGGCGTCTGTCGGATCGGCTGCACTTCTTATTTGTACTGCCGTAAGTTGCGTGAGCTTGTATCACACCTACTGTGGAGACAATTGATGGAACAGCGTCAAGATGACACCATGAGCAGCAAAGGTCAAGAAAGCCTCCGAGGTAAAGGGCAAGGTAGCACGTGAAGGCCTGTTTGCAAAGCCAGGTGTTAATTGCTTTGCTGTGAGTCAGATATTTGGTACTTAGTGGGATATCCAATGAGGGAATGCACAAAAGCTGGACCTGCTGCTATGGTCTACGTCCTGCTGGCCAGAGCTCTCGTGCGGCTAGGTTAGGCAGAGATGGGGACATTCTTGCGAAGACTGGAAAGGTGAATCTATTGATCGACCTTGAATGATAGGTGGACTTTTGTTCTCACACATGCCAGTACCATGTATGAACTCCATGCTAGTCATGCTGCAAAAACTATTGCCCTCTACAAACAAAGACACTATAACCTACTGCTGAAGCCACTATTTCTAGCTTCTTCACCCGTTGTCCTGTGCTGCTGCACCGAGTTCTGCTGCTGCAACGACTGCTGCTGCTCTGTCCTCTTCTGGCACAGGCACACTGCATCACTGATCGCCGTCATTGTACGAACTATTTTTTCAGCTGTAGCAACTCTAGTCTAGTGCTGTAACCACTGCTCTTTGTCCCTGCATCCGCGACTGCTGCCCACACTGCCTCCCCTACTACAATAACAGACTTGGCACCCGCAGCTCCTGTCCGTAAAGCTCAGCTCCTAAGCCCTAATGCTGCAAACAATGCCTCTTCTGCTGCGGCCACTGCCTTCAGCTACTATCCTCTATTGTCTCCTTTAGTTAGGACTGACCTATGCATCTCAGAGATGAAGCTTCTCACTCCTCCCTGCCAGTGCTTCAGCCACGACCTGAATCATAGGTTTCAAGGATTTTCCTGCTGCACAATGAAACTAAAACAGAACTTGTTATTCAAACCAAATATAAAAACGAAATTCTCGTTGACTCAAATCCACCATTCTTCACAGTCATCATCAAGGCCTAATGGTTAGAAGTTATCATCAGAGGAAAATCACTCCCAACAGGCAGATCAGATACATGGGACAGCAAGTCTACCTTCTTCGAGGCAAATCTACCTGCTCCAATGCATCTTTCTTTATCATCAACCTTTGGCTCAACTACATCAACTCACTGAATCCTGGCCCAAAAATCAATTTAGATATCTCCAAGTGTTCCAGAACATAGTAAGAAGACTTACCGCTTGGAAAGAAAATGTGATACTCCCATTGCCAAAACTTTAAAGACACTACACTACACTCGTTGGCAGATAACCACCTCATATTTAGTAAAAACACTCTTTTCTAAAACCATCACGATCTACTCCTCGGAACCCTAAGCACAAAAAGATAATTCAGTTGCAGTAATTCTTTCTTTTAACTACTGCAGCCTCTGCCCCCTCCTTCCGATACCATTGGCATCAGTCCATTGCTATTACAGCAACTTCTTTCCCAGAGACATCAACATCGTCCTATTCTAATGATGATGCCCTCCACTTCTGCACTCATCGGGAGTCCTACAGCAAGCACTGTTCCCTGCGAATACAGCAAGAACCCCATTTTCTCATTCTGACTGAGCTGGTATGTTTTCCTGCAACGGGCACTCGTGTCACAAATCCCCAAAAAGATGGTCTACATATTAGTCATCAGTAGAGCTTTTGAGCAGTAGGGTTACATCTAAAATGGTACTCCTTTTATCATGGTAACTACCAACCTGATGACCACGACATGCCTAACCGTTGGCAGCTTTTCATAGTGTACGACCCATTTTGCCTGCTGGTTCTCTGTATAGATTAGTGTAGTATACTATGACTTAGCCCCCATGGAGTAAGAAGTGTGTGTAGGTACTTCTTGAGGACATGTTGGATAGGGTACCCCTAGGTTAAAACCCGCCCTTTATGTATGCAGCCACTACAGTTGAAGGGTACTTCATAGTATTTACTGGTATCCAGAATTACGGTCTCCAATGCCCCCGCTTCACTCGCCCCATGTTTTTCCACTTTCCCCTTCAATGCAGAAATCATTGTAAAGCTAAGTATTTCTATATGGTTTGTATTCACAGCAACTTGAATGGGACCAGAACGTTTATTTGTACTCACTCTGCCTGGAGTAATCCTTGCAGTTCAAACTGACTCGAGAGGTGTAACACCAAGACAAACAACTGTGGCAAAGTGTTTGACCAAGGCTTCACATTTACACAAAAGGGATGAGCTGTCTAGCACTCTGTAAATGATGTGTCCTGAGATACTTCACAATGGAGGTCCAGTAACAGTCCAGGACTGGCCTCTGGGCAATCCGGTTGCAACCTACAAAGTTTACAAAATATAGCTAACATTATAGTATGCCTACCAGTGCACAACTGACTTCTGGATGCTGTGAACCAGCACAACACCTTAATAAGTAGTTTGTCTGGGACCAACAGCCACTGTTTCTGAATATAAGCCATCATCTTTGGTCTGTTCATGGTTTATCTTTTGATATGGAAGATCACTTCTAATTTGTATAGAGTTAAGCTGAAACCTGTGTAAGAAACCTAGCTTGTCTCCCATAAAGGAGAATCGTGTTGAGGACTGATGAAAATACTTTGCTGCAGCAGCCTAGAGAGAAGTTGTTAGACTTCCAGATGTGTGCCGAATCTGTGCTATTCACTCTGCTTCATCCAGGGGATTTAGGGATTCCTCGACCCCAATAAATATATGTTCCAGCTATTAGTTGGGTCCAGGGAATGTGAGTCATCTGCAGCAGTGTCTATGTCAGGTTTCCCATGGAATCACAAGCTCTCATAGCAGACATGCGTGACCCGCTGAACCTGTGACCAACCCCCTCTCCTTTTTCCACAGACCACAAGGTATGGATAAACAGCGAAAACTCAAATGGTCTAATTCAGAGAACCCTTTCACATTTAAAACTATGCTTCTCACCCCTTCTGACCTAAAATAATGTTTCTCTCATTTTTTGAAAGGGTACTTGGGTGTTCCTAGACAGATACTGTCAAAATGTCTTTCTCATGATGGAATGGGGAAGAGCAGGGTAAATGTAAAGGTTCTTTCTTTGGGGGGATATGGATTTTGAGAGGATAATAAAAGTACAAAACATCCTCCTTGTATTTGTATGGGTTATAGGGGAAATAGGGAATATGGTAAGTCCTAGAACTCTTTTCTATATTCTGTTCTAATTCACATCTGTTTTTAGTAACACAATCCTGACTTTGGGACCTCTGGCAAATGTAATATATATTGCTTCCTATTTTATTCATGAAACTCTTTCCTCCTGGATGTTGTATGACATTTTTCTATTGTTGAAGAGGTGAGTGGTGGAACAGGTAGCATGATATTTACCCTCATGCTCAAGTATCTTACCTCTAAACTTCAGAAATGTCCCACCAACATGTTGCTCTTCCCCAAGTCCTCATCACACTTTGTTTCTACAGTCTGCTTTCAGCTGAACTCTGTGAGCAGTATACTGTTCTATGTCAATCGCCTCAAGCTTGAGATACAATTACTCCACAATCACTGCTGCTGCTTTGTTTTCCCCCTAAGGAGATGCCTAGTTGAAGACTCATAAATCTCCAAACTCAGCTCCCGTTACATCTGACTAAAAATGCAAGAAGAGACAGCCACTGATCCAACTCTGAGACTGGCACTGCAGTCCCCCTCTCTCTAAGTATTTTTCTGGGTCATCAAATGTTACCACCATACGTTCTTGCCCTTCAAATCACTATTACTCTGTTATCTTCTGTGTTGTCCTGTAGAAATCTGATTGGAGGGTTATACTTTCTAGGTGTTTTTTTTTTTTAAACAAAACTTTTATTAGCAGGTATGACTCATATTCATCCCTACAGGAGCATTTAAATATACATCTGTTAGTCTGCACATTTTTAATGTTTCCACCAAATGATAACATCTTATTAACAATCTATTAGCCAACAATGCCCCCATCCTCCCTCATCCACCCCCTCCCTAATGAGTCAGGTCTAATATGCTTGGAGTGTGCTGTATCGTTGGGCTGCCTTCGGCTAATATTCTTGCAAGTGGTATTTTTAATTGCTCTGTTCTTGCTAGATTAGTAATATCATGGAGGAGGCAGCAGGTCTTAAATGTTAAAACAGTGTGGGTGCGGACTTGTTTAACAATCTCCCGCTGCCCAGGTGGCAAATACCATGATCAGTTCAGTGAAGGGTCTCGAATTCTATGGGTCAATTCTTTCATACTATCCACTAAGGTCTCCCATGCCCTTGCCATGTCTAGTGGCCTCAACCCTCTCTTGGCCTCACAAAGTAGACAGTCCCCTTCACTGGCTGTCCATTTCGCCAGTTCTCTGCACCACCTGGTTACTTTAGGGCCAGTTGGGTTTTTCCAGTTCATGGTAATTTCTCTCTTGGCTAGGATGTAGGCCACAGCCTGGAATCTGCTGGTCACCTTCGTATTAGGTGTATGTGGAAACCATCCCAATAAGTAGTGGGCTAGTGTACAAGGGACTTCCTTATCTATAATGTCTGCCACCATATGTGTCACTTCCTCCCAATATGTCTCAAGTTGCGGACAATCCCAAAACATGTGTTGGAGTTCCGCCCATAGTGTTCCACATCTTGGGCACCCTGCACCGTTGTATCGAAATGTCGGTTGATCTGCCCCGCTGTCAAGTATGCTCTATGTAATATGAAGAAGTTTACCAGCTTGAATCTAGCATTTCTTGAAAACCTGGGGGCTCTTTCCAATATAATTTCCCAAGATTTGTCTGGTATGTGGGTCCCCAAATCCTCTTCCCATTTAAGCTTCAGCGATTCCAAGGGGAGGGTCATATCTGCCTGTATTCTATTGTATAGGTTTGTGACTGCCTTGAACGTGCCTGATGAAACTGATAAATAGTTGCTGGTGGCCTGTGCTTTAGGCTCAGCCAGGCCTGCTCCACAATGGTGGCGAATGACTGCAGTAACCGATCAAACTCAGTTCTGAGATCGTCGAAGGGGATTAGAGTACCGTCTCTAAAAAGGCTACCAACTGTTAACACTCCTGCTGTGTTCCAGGTAATTAACCCTTCCTAGTTACCCACATGTGGCAAGGCTCGCAAGAACAATAAAGGGAAGTCCAGAGAGTGAGGAACCTTTGTCTTAGTTTTACGCAGATACTATGTCAGCACAGAATAATTACCCTCAGTTTAGGTGTGTTGCCCCCCCCCCTTAGGTTGTTGAATTCTCAACAAGACTTCGATCAGTCTTGTCAGTGGAGGAATAAAAGGCTTCACCAATGCGCCAGGGGCATGTCTACTCACTAGCCACTGTGTGAACCACTGAAGTTGTTCTGCGAGATAATAAGATTTGAAGTCACAGACTGCTATTCCACCATCTGTCGACCTTCTCTATAGTTTAGCCAAAGCCACACGCTTTCGGGTAGTTACCCATAGGAATGCCATTACCAGGGTATCTAACTCTGTGAAGGTTGACCTGGGTATCACCGGTAACACCGTAAAGTAATACAGCAGCCTCAGTAAAACTAGGAGAGGCCACCCTACCGGCCAGCAACAGCAGCAATGTCTGCCAGAAGGCCATATTTGCTTGGATGGATTGTATAGCGTGCCCCACATGGCTATCCAAAATGTTGTGTAGATCATGATATATTTTAACACCCAAATAAGAGAGGCATTGTGGTTCCCACAGTAGCACACCCAGGTCTGAGGGAGATACTCTGGTGGACGCCAGGGGGAAAATGCGGGACTTCTGCCAGTTTACTCCGAGTCCCTATAAGGCATTGAACTTGGACAATAGCAGTTGGTGTCCGGGAGATCCCTACGCATATTTCCAAGGAAAATAATCAAGTTGTCCACATACAAGGCTATGCGGTGCCACGCACCACATGCTCGTATCCCCCCCTGGCCCTACCTCCCTCGCAAGCCAAGGCCACAGTGGTTCCATACCTAGTGCGAACAACAAAGGAGAAAGGGGGCAGTCTTATCTGGTGCCCCGCTCAACTGCAAAACCGTCAGAAATGTTCGGCCGGTGCGGACTCTAGCCACAGGGGCAGTGTATAGCAATTTTACCCATGCTATGTAATCCTCACCCAATCCCATCCTTGGCACCACATCATAAAGAAAGCACCATTCAAGACTGTCAAGTGCTTTTTCAATATCGACTGCCAATGCCCCAGCCACAGTCTTGTCATAGGAGGGGTCTGTCATGACAGCCAGCAGGCAACATATGTTAACAGCTGTATTCCATCCAGGGATAAATCCTGCTTTCCAGGTGTATTTTAAACCCTTTTAAGGACAGCAAAGCAGTGTGTCTGTATTTGTTATACTTATTGTACTTTCCACTTGGCATATAAGCAATGAGTAAATCTGGTGCTGTTTCTGTTAACACTGGCACTAGTGACTACCGCCATTTTAATGTAGTGGTAACACCATGCACAGGTACCATAAACACATTTATTAATTGATCTTGGATGTAACTGGATCTTTTAACAGCCGGTAGACACCTTCTGTAATTGAGCATAACAATCATTACTTGTACTACTGATGTTGCTTGTACTACACAATGAAAACCTTAGTGTGGAGTATACTCCGGCAATTGAATTCTGGTACTAATTATATTTACTACATCTCTTTTGATCACATGGATTATAATATTAAATCCATAAATTACATTTAAAGAGAACTCTTGAGTAAATGGTAATATCCCTATTGCCCATACGAGGACAATATTGTCTTAACTGGTTAGCATACTGAGGGCGGGGAGGGGGATAAATACCTCAGACGTTGTTTGACAACAATGCTACAAGTGCACAATGTTAGCTCTCAGAAACAGACAGCAAAGGTCTGTTCAGCAGATCTATTGTTTCCAATAAGTTACATATACATAGAATGGGCTTTGGGCCAGCCCCTGCTCATGATTGGACAGCTTTGTTGTCTACCTCAGTTGTCTGCTTTTGATTAAATGTCTTTGCCCCTCTTTTCTTCTGTTTGTCCACCTCCCCAGCCTTTTGGTCTGACTGGATGAATTGCATCCTTCCTATGCATCCTCGAGGGGACTCATTTTTATTTTTAAATCAGCACTCCTTGGGCGTTCAAGTGTCCCTTCTCGTCCTGTTTTTTCTTCTGTCGTCCTCTCATTCCCCCTTCCCTATTCCCCATCCCGCCCGATCGCCATTTTTTTTTTAAAATGGCCGTTTGCAATGTTAGAACAAAAAATAAAAATAGCTGTCATGCATGTGTCATAACACAAGCATCTGCATCAGCTGGCATCAAGGAAAGAGAAGTGGAAAAAGAGGGGATCAATTAAGTTGTAACTTGTCGACAATGGCACTATTAATTGCCGCTGGACATCAGAAAAGAATGCTTTTAATCATTTGCGCTATTATTCATCCATATAGTTTTTTGTGATATTCTACTCGTCACCCCTGACATACATTACACATATATTTTACACATATACAAAACAAACAAACTATTGTTTGATACAGTCCCTTGTCGCTTTCTGTGTTTTCCACATGAGTATTGTGATTGCCCAAAATATTTTAGTATGCAATCCATCTGAAGTGAGTCCATGTCCAGTCACAGAGACCAGACGCAAAGCCTGCAGGTCCTCCTACCTTTGCTCAAGTCTATCACCCTACAATATACGCAGACGTTTCAGCCTATAGTCACTCCAGGCCTCTTCAGTAAGTCAAGAAAAAAAACCTAAAATGCAAAACTTTTTATTTAATTATGCTGGATATGGACCCCATTCCGTGGGGCTGTAATACATTTCAAAAAGGAGGCAGGGCTTATGCACCCCCTCCTTAAGCCATTATAGGCCCCAGGAAGTCTGTCCCTTGAGCTGAAATATACCAGTTATGGGAGGGGGTCGCACAGCCTGCTCCCCAACCCTCAAAGAGGACCTGGGGACCACAGACCCCAGAGCCGTAACACGTTTGAAAAAGAGAGGGGGGCTGCGCAGCCTCCCTCCCTGAGCCATTAATGGCCCCAGGGATCCCATCCCCCTGGACACGGCGGTTTCCATGTGCACCCCGGCCTGGGCAGGGAAACTTGTGCTTTCCCCCACTTGGCCGGAGCCTTTTTGAAACTCCTGCCATGCAAGAACAAACACAAAGTCTGTTCCCAGCCAGCTGGAGCTTTTAAAATGCTCTTCCTGCTGGGAGCAGACTTCTGATCTGTTTCCCTTCCCTTCCCGCCAACCCCACACTGCACTCAGCCAAAGGCTGTGCACAGCGTGGGTTGGCTGCACTTTGGATACCTCTCACTTGGTCTTCCCCAGACAGTGAAAGTGTATTGCTGACATTCCTAAAGAGAGCAAGAGACAAGGAGATAAAGGTACTATAAAAATTCAACTAAGTCTTTTGATGAAATTGCCATTCAGTGGATGGTAGAAGGTGAAAGGTGAGAACGTACACTCAGTTGTTCAAAGTGACAGGAATCCTCCTGATGAGGTCCAGCCTTTTGTCTTTCTCTGATTACAATTTTAGTTGTTTCAGTTCTCCCAGGTGCAGAAACCTCACAGCCTTTGTGTCTGTTTTGAGTGCTCCGGCCTGGAGACAATTCTGCTGTGGGAAGCATCGTTTTACACAAAGGCAGAGTCAGGAGAGCACTCTGGAAAGGGCATCTGAAAGGAGATCCTCCCCCAAACCAGCTCTGAAGGTACAGAAAGGGATACACATCTCCTGTCTGCCTTTGCTATATTAAAGTGGGAACCCACTACCTCACTTGTTACAGTTCCAAGTCCTCTATAGCCTATTCCACAGAGCATTCAAAGGGCTGCTGTGCAATCCGAGCTAGGGGTAGCCTGAGAGCCAGCTTTCCATAGGTGAGAGGAAATCACCAGAATCTAACCCCTTGCTCGAAGAGCAGTATGCCTGTCTAGAAGCACCAAGATAAAACCTGCCTGATAGGAGAGCGTCTGTCCAAGAGAAGCAATGTGAAGTGGAATACCAATGCGGGTATGATTTCCAGAGAAGGAGGACTGCAGAGAGTGATACACGTACCCTGGTGTCTGTGGGCATACAGTCTCTCTGGAGCAGTCTGGGGCAAGAAGACCAGTCAGTGTTGTGACCTCAGTCCAAATCACTTGTGCATGGCCGTATTGCCTAGACGAAGATGAGGCTCTCAGTGGCCAGATGAAGATCCACTTGTGGTTGTATTGTACACGAGAAGTTTAGCCTGTGTGCACCTGCATCACCAGAAAAAGATTGGCTGGTTTGCGGCTACACCGCAGTAAAGATATTGGCCTGTACATGGCAGAACCGATCTCAGACAACCTGCTTCACTTCAAAATCAAGCCTTTCATTGGGATCGCCACCATGCCCGCTCAAACACAACTAGTGAACAACAGAGATGTGCAGAAGTAGGTCTGCTGAAGCTGTGTTTGCTAGGCAGGTGCCCACAGCCAGAAAAGAGACCCCAGATGGAGCTGCTGGTATGCATGCCTTCTCCCAGAAGCAGGAAGAAGTGGGAACACTGTGTCAAAGGCAGATTGGCTGCCCAAAAGAACTGTTCCACTGGGGGGTGGTAAGAATTGAGCAACTGAACTGTATGGCAACTGACACCACTGAGAGTGAGTAAAAATACCTTAAGGTGCAAGATCTTCCCATGAGCCATAATCATGCTACTGCCCTAATGTGGGGAGCCACCAAGACCACAAGGGAGGGTACCAGGGAGAAATAGCAGATAGAAGTGTATCCCTGCCCAACAGCACTTGGGACTATTGATTGTGCTTTACCTAAATTTAAAAGTGATAATCAGTTTTAGTGTGCATTAATTTACGTTTCTTTTACTGAAAGATAAGCACTGGATTAGATGCTGAAGCATGCCTGCAATAAGAGAAGTCTGTGACAGCTCGTCATCTCTGCCACTGAGAGCCACATACTGTATGGGTTGTACTTGATGCAGTTTGCAAAGCCATATTAAGACTGACCCCACAACAACAGAGAAGTTGAGGCTCAACAGATCCTACTTGCACTGTGGTCTGGTAACATAGAAATGGGAGCAATGTGCTAAACAGAGGAGCTTAGAATGATGTCACAAAAACACTTTCAGTTTCATACACTGACTTGCAGAAACACCTGGTAGGTACAATAAATCTTCATAAAATGTCTTATCTGGTTTTATAACTGTCACTTCGTTATTCTTTAAATGCAGTAATAACCATGGTAACAGGGGATAAAACTAAATAAATGTAATTTCACATTATGTGCATAGTTGTTGAGACACCCTGCAGACACTGCTCTACATGTTGTAATTTTAGTAAAATACTTTTTTTCAAAGGAGAGTATTAAACTGGCATTTCACTTTTTTACATTGCATGTCATTATATTTATGTCCAGGCACAATTTTGTGAAAGTCTGTCCAGCTACAAAAAGTGAATCCATTAAAATTAATGGATCTCAAGAACAATGGAATGAATGACTGTTAAAAATGGGGTTTCTCGTTGGCTAGGGTATGTACCTAAGCCAGGTAGAACCCACCACTCTAGTCAGGGCAAGTCAGATTCACACCTAAATTAACCTGTGCTCACCATCTGGTAGCTTGGCACAGAGCAGTGAGACTTAACTTAAGAGGCAATCTGTAAAGTATTTGTGTGAAACTTACATTACAGTGACTCTATGAAGACACCACAAAATGCTCCACACAGGTTTAGAAAAATAGGTGCTATTTATCTGTGTTAAAAAACGATGAAGAATGTAATCAGTAGACCAAGAGATACATAGTTTACAAGGATTAACTATAAGAGCAGTGCTTAAATAATTTATGCTCCTTTTAGAGCCTTTACGGTGATTCTGCTCTGCAAGACTAGCACAATCACAGAAGCTAAATAAAGACTCTGAAGATCCTCAGGCGGTCTGGAAAAAGACCAAGATGCTGTCAAGTAATCTCCCCCAGCTGCCCGCACTGTCCCAGAGGTAAGTTGTCAGGATCACACAATCACAGAACCTTAATGGGCAGAGTGCAGCCACAGTCTATCGAGGTGCGCTGCTTCATGGCTCCGTGGATGAAAGTGGGGCTAGGGAGCAAGCTGCAAGTAGTGCAGACAGGTTGTGGATATGGGGCCTGCATCGCTGGTTCCTCATCTGCTCAGGTGAGTCGGCAGGTCCAATCAGGGAGTGCAGATTCCTCTGGCCACGAGTCTCCCACTGGAGCTGAGTGTGAGTTTACGGAGTGGCCTGAGGTTGGGAAGTGATGTGCCATCCTCGATCCTCTCTCGCAACCGCTGGTTCTCAAACACGCTCCCACAGCATGGAGTCCTTGTCGGCGAAAGCGGCCTCAGGGCTGGGGGCGTCAGTCAAAAAGGAATCGAGGTCGGGGTCATCCGCATTACCTTAAGTGACTAAGGAGGCAAGCTGGCAGAGTATCTGTACAAGGTTGTTGCAGTCCCCAGCAGATGATGAGTAGGGGCAAGCGAACCAGTCCTTGGAGTCATACTGGAAGATATCTTTGGGACCCGGTTGCAGGGACAAGGTCAGCAGACAGCAGGGCAGCACACTACAGCAGGGCAGCACACTACAGCAGGGCAGCAGTTCCTGGGAACAGTCAGTCACAGCAGAGTGGCAAGCCTTCTGGCACAGCAGCCTTTACTGCTGCGTGGTTCCATCTTAATCCAGCAGTGTACTCCTGAGTGGGTCACAAAAAAGTGCCTTTAATGTGGGGGATGACCACAAAAGAATCCTTTTGAAGTGCACAGGTCGACATTTCAGGTCAGTTTTCGCTCCAGACAGTCTGTGGGAAGTAATCAGCCAATTTGTGTGAACTAGGGTGAGCCCTTTCCAACCTCCTCTCCATGAAGACCCATCAGTGTGCAGATGAATGCAGATGTGGCTGAGTATCCTGTGTTGTGGGTGTCTGAAGGGAATGCACAAGTGTAGCTGTCACCTAGCCCAAGCCAGACGTGTACTGGAGATAGGCTGTAGGCACACAGGGCAGAGAGTACAGAAAAATGTCCACCTTCTAAAAGTGGCATTCCTAAAATGGTAATAATAAATCCGACTTTATCAGTAAAGAGAATTTGTTATTACCATTCCAACGGTACTAAACATGATGCAGTTACTCCTCTCAGATCAGGAATTGCAGCTTAAAGATTTTATAAGAAATTCCCGATGCACGCCTATGAAAGGGACAGGCCTCACAGTAATGAAAAAGGACTTTAGGAGTTTTTCATTACTAGGACATGAAAAACGTAAAATGTCCTACCTTTTGTTTACATAGCGCCCTGCCCTTTTGCTTACATAGCGCCCACCTTAGGGGGGACTTATATGTAAAAACATGGGAGTTCTGGACTTGGCAAGAGGTTTTACAAGCCAAGTTGAGGTGGCAGTGGGACTGCCCACACAGGCTCTGCCGTGGCAGTCTTGAGACAGGTTTACGGGGCTACTGAAGTGGCGGAAACAATCAGTGCTGCAGGCCCACTTGTAGCATTTAAATTACAGGCCCTGGGTATGTGGTATACCACTCTACAAGGGACTTACAAGTACATTAAATATGCCATTTGGGGATTCGGTTAACCAATGTTACCACGTTTTAGGGGAGAAGCACATGCACTTTAGTACTTATTAGCAGTAGTAAATTGCTCAGAGTCCTAAGGCCAACAAAAAGATATAGCAACAAAATGAGCGGTAAAGGCAAAAAGTATGGGGTAAGACTACCCTAAGGAAGTCAGGTCTAGCAATGACTGAACGGTTGATGACATATTCTGCTGTCCTTTGCACCTCTGTAAACCTTCAGTGCCACTGAATATCGAGGAATACTGGAAAACCTCTGCCTCCTGCATGCGATCAACAATGACTCATCTACATGGTCCCTGACAGATACTAACTTGCCCAAATGTTTTCCTTTCAATTACAACCACTGCCAGTCATTTGTCGCATTCCCCTGGACTCTGTACTCAATCAAACGTTTTTCAGTAACTGCATGTAAACCCTGAAAGTCATAAGTTGCTCATCATAACATACTATTTCCCTAAATGACTGACAAAATACAACATGCTATTAGTAAATAAGATACAATAAATGAGATCTTTCTAGGTACTATCCAACCCTAGATGCCGACTGCATAACTGATGCTCAATCTGATGAAGACTGACCCTGTACCCCCCTCTTGCTTCAAGTCCTTTGACTCCTACTTATACATCCAGCCTAACTTTAAAGGACTGTGTCAAGCAGAAAGGTATTTGGGAATATTTAAAACTCAGTCTTTTGAAGTAGATTAAACCTTTTCAGCCCCTCCACAACTTTCACACCAACATCAAGGATCTTCTCCTATTTCATATAGGTGGCTGTAGAGCCTTGAAGTGTATCATGCATACCAATCCCAGCTGAATGCCAACCTATTGAAATTCAATGAATGAATGATCGTTGCTGCTATAGCGCGCAGCTACTCATTCAAAGTGCCCTGGCGCTAAGGATCTAACAAGGGGCGAAACAAAGGAAGTCAAGGCCCCTTCTCTAACTCTGGAACAAGAGTGTTTTCAATTATTTTTTTAATATATTTTTGGCAGTAATGGTCCTTAGGTGTGTAGGAAGCTGATTCCACAGCCTGGCAGCTGTCTCCAGGCTCAAGAGGAACCTCCACGGTACTGCCTTTTCAAAGCGCGGGACCACGATTAGGCCTGTTTTACTGGACCGAAGTGGGTGTAACAGAAGGTATTCCAGCACCCTCCAGGGATGTGGAATTCCTAGTGCCCCACACCCAGGACATATTGTTTAGGGTCAAGGGCAACAAGTTTTCATGTTTATTTTGTGCTTGTGACAACTAGGCCCAACTCCCTGCAGCACAAACCCTTTGGCTGTCAGTTTATAGAGAAGGGAACTGTCTGCAGTTGAGGTACTATGTGTGTCCAAAAGTTAATGCTGTTCAAACTTGTATTTATGGTTCTTTATTTTAAATCCTCCATTATTAGGGTGAGTGCTGTAAGTAAACATTTTAAGATCACAGTGCACTACTGACAGTGGTCCAGGAAAAAATAAAAAAGTGTACACACATTTGAAAAGTTTAACAATATGAGGCAAGGTATAATGCTCCCAGAATGGTCTCTGATTCGATGCACATGTTTGCAGCAGCTTGTAAGCAAGATTGATGATTCTTTGCTTTCAAACTAAAATGTTCAGAATAAAATGCAAGTAGGATTTTTATTTTTTTGCTACTATGACATTTTAGGTGCTATTTCTTTGCAGTGTCATCAGGTAAAATGTGTTGATCCATGCTAGCATTTCAAAAAAGAAGTTTCTAATGAAAAATCATTGTAACCTATTTCAACAAGATTATGGGAAGCATGAAAATAAACAAGCACTGGCAAAGCCAACAGATCTGTCATTTGTTTTTTTTGTGAGACTTTTGGTTTCGTCAATGCGTATCTTGTTTTGACATGGCTTTTGTAACACTTTATTGTGGGAGCTGCCAGGCCCTCACCATTGTAATACACACTGGCAAAAAGAAAAAAAAAGTTTTTTGTTTTAAAAATCACACATTGCCACCAGTTACGTAACAAAGGCCTGCAGCCCCTCTACAGCAAGTCCACCATGTTCTTTGCAAAGGGGGCCCCCTCCAGTTTCGTTACGCAACTTATTTCCACAGTGGTTCCTGGCAATGAACAAAACTACTTTGTTTGCGAAGATGCTCCTTGTGGAAGAGCAGAATGCGATCACTCACAGTAAAGCTAGCTGATAGATAGAGAGAGAGAGAATTAGAAGTTTAAAAAAAACAAAATGTCTTTGTTAACTCCAGGCCTAATTAGGTACCCAATTCTTAAAGAAAGTTAGAAACATACACCATGGTATTTGTCTTCGAATTAGTGTCTTTCATGAATTCAAAAAAACTTACAGAAGTAGATCAGGAAAGCGTACTCCTAGAAAATATTTGTGAACTGTATTTTAGCACAAGCAAACATGCATGTATAGATTTGCTCATGTAAAAATCTATTGAGCGTGTACAAGTTCACTTTCCCTCCAACCACTTTTTTCCAAACCTTAGAAGAACTTCTACCTCTGCCCTTTTCAGGAGTAAATTTCCCACCTTTCTCATTATGAGAAAAGATTAGATGAGAGCTGGTGAAAATCCTTAAAACATGCAAGTTAGTAGGTTTGTAGACAAAGCCATTCCAGTCCTGGAACTACTGCTTACTGCTTCCTCCAGCCGCAGTGTGGAGATCTGCGGAAAGGTGGTAAAATAAGGAAATTGCTATAGTAGGATTGAAATTGCAGGTATTCAAGCCCTACTATAGAACTAACCCTGAAATAATTAGAGAGGCTATTATCAGAGCTCCCATAATTCATCGCCGCACTACATGGCACCAAAGGGACAAGTAGATTTTTTTACTGGACAAGTGGATTTAAGAAGCAATCTGTCCCTTGGATAAGTAGATATTTTATTAAATTCCACACCTTTGACCCTCTCATTAAGGTAGATTGGCCCCTCATCTTGGAAGGCTTGGTGGACCAATATTAAGGCTTTAAAGATTATGCATTGTCGCACTGGCTGCCACTGCAGTTTTTCACGAAATGGGCACACCGCAGCGAACTTTGGAATTTTGAACAAAACATGAAGTGCCATATTTTGCATTACTTGGAATCGATTCGTTAAGTATCAATCACACAACCTCCACATTAAAACAACTTCACCTGTTCTCCTTTTGCCTTGGTTAAACTCCAGACACGTAGGTAAGATGCTAATATATTTAATGAGAGCAAGCCCAGTTCACACAGCATCTTCCTTCACCACACAGACCTCTCTAACTGACATTCCAGAACCTGAACTATCCTGTTACGTAGGCATAGGTAACTAGGTTACCACAAAACTCTACTAAGTGATTTACAAGGCAGTCCATCCTGGGTGATAATAATACTAATGGAAGCTACTAGACAGCCTGTAGATTATTCTTTGCAAGGCTTAAAATACAAAATGCCTAAAAATAATTCACACAAAAGCCTTCTCAACGTAAGTCCCATGTCTGAAGAATGAGGTGGTAGTATATCTCAGGTTCTTCATACTGCAATGTTTCAGGAAATAGCTAAAGGGCATCCGTTTACCATCCTTATGCTACCCACTGGTTGACCTAACCTCACATGATCCATCACACTTCTCCTCCTCAATGTATAATGTAATTTTAATTGAATTCCTCCTGAGCAATCTGAGTATCATTGTTTCATTCTGTCACTACGTCTATGAAGCACATTTTCACCCTTAATCAGTAAAGCATTGTGTTGACCCATCCCCTATTCCTACAACTAATCACATAGCCTGTCAAGCAAAAGAGAATCACTGAATAAGGATTTGCGATTTTTACTGATGCAGATCTACTTACTCTGGTGGAAAAGTACACTAACATGATGAACTGTTACCAATGAGTAAGACTGCATCAGACGAAGAAAAGTCAGATTATATATGTATTATTTGATAGGAAGGAGGGGTGCAAGAAAACTATATGTACAAAGCCAGAACTATTTGGTATTTTCACAAGACTTCCCATGGTGCTTCTACCCATGGAAGTATACAAAAACCTGTCCTGCAAAAGGTAGGGTTAAATGTGTTTTCCTAATGGGAAATCAAACAGAATACCTCCATATTTAGTAGGTTTTGAGAAAAAAAAAAAAATATGCACACCTGCATATTTCTGCTCAACTTGCTTTAGGTTTCTAGCATGATTTCACTGGGAACTCCATTGAGGTTATTAAGTAAATTCTAGAAGCAGGCATTGTGACACAAGGTCTTAACTAAAATACATAGCTTTTCATTGTTTCATTACCGGTGAGTTACCATGTCACAAGTAGGCTGTAACAGATATTCACAACAGTATTGCAGGCTTGCCACATAATATAACATAATGAAAGCTCAGAATTCTAAATGTCTTTGACTGTATCAGAATATGCAACCTTTGTTTTTAATGTTACTTCATTTTGTAAAACTTCCTTTTTAATATGTTATTTTTGACAAATAAACAACCTGCAAGACAGAATTGCCATGGAGTCTAAACAGTTCAGTTTTCATCAGTTTACTGAGCTGCATGCGACTGGGTTCAGATGTCACAGTCTGGTTGAGTGTCCTTGTCGTCCCATGCCCTTTCATTCACATCAAGGATCACTGACATTTAGGATGCTGAATACAGGTGTAAATCGTGTACTTAACATATCAAATTCAGTTTTGAAATTTTTCAAGACCCCTCCTCTTAAATAATCTCCACTTCATATTTGCCCAAAAAACAAACTGCAAGACCCGAGGAGACAGGTGCTTACCAGTGGCTAGCCCTCATTAGTGATACAACCTTTCTCAGCACATACACAACACCCACAACCTCATCACATTCAAAATAAAATAAAGGCTGACCTATCTCAGCTGAACCCATTTGTTTGCAAGCATCAAGAAGCAATTCAGTTATGCATTGTGTGCAATATAATACAATATAAAAACAAATATAACAAGTAATGGCAATAGGTCTGGCTTTCAATTAATGTTGTATGGTGCTGTGAAGCACTACAAGTAAATAGCATGGGAATGGCAAACCATATTTGTGTGGAAGCAAAGAACTGTAGACTAATACTAGTTTAGGTTGAAAGGTCAGGTTACAGCTGGACTGTCAAACGGGACCTAAACATCCATGTAGAATGACTGCCCTCCTCCAATCTGTGCTGCTGCCAGAGAAAAACACCATAAATTATCAAGTTATCTAAGACACTTCAATAGCGTTACAATGTTATGTGTGTGCCCTTGACAGTTCAAACTCAGACAGTTGGATAAACAAAATGATCACAGCAGTGTGGAGGGCAAGTACTTTTTTTGGAAGTATGAAACGTTTGCCCAGTCAAAACATGTACTTCTGGCTCCCAACATGAGGGCAGAGGTAAAGCCCCTCTCTAGTGATGCTCACATAATTGTCTGGCAACAGTTGCGCTGTCAAGCCAAACCATAAAAACTAAAAAGTTAATTGGATATTTGCAGCTAATCATAGCATCCAGGGTGACATTGTCATCAAACCTACTTTGTTTCATGACTGCGTGTTGAGATGCTGACAAATGCATGTCAAGCTTGCATATTTTAATTTGCTTTAACTACACTTCTGTTTCAAAGGATCTCTTAATCTTTTTAAATAGTGTAAACACCTTAGGTGCCAGCTATGTAGATGGGATACTACATTTTCTCTCATGCAAGGGAACATCATCAATCAACTAATACAATGTGCTTTGTTTACACTAAATTTGTATTGTCACAGAGTTAAATAAAATAACACTAGTATTAAGGGTAAATACTAAATGATACTCTACAGTATATGTAATCTTTAACCTTCTAGTTTCTGTTTTTGCAAGAATGTGGTCTTTCAAAATATGTATTTAAAATTATCATTGTCTGTCTACAGACATTTAAAAAGTGGCATATCTAACAGCAATGTTTCAAATCGGTAATCACATAACACTGAATGTATCTAGTGGAATTGATGTTTACCAAAATTAAATGCCACGTCATGTGTGAACATTGTTTAAACAACTATTTCATAGGCAACTTATTTAATGTTTACAATTATTTATTTCTTTTTGACAATGTTTGCAGATTAGCTCGCAAAGTTAGTAGTTTCATTTTTAAGTCCATCTTTAGACATTTAACTACTTTGTCTCCCCACACCTCTCCCATGAGCTCCTCATCTTTTCTGCCACTCAGTTGTATTTAATCAGTGGCAGTAATTGCAATTACAACTTCAATTTAATAATTTGGCAGATTATCAGAGCCTATGATGTTATGGTGATGGTGGAAATAGATGGAAATTAACAGAGATAATGTAATTACTGAAAATAAATCCCTATATTTACTGAAAAACCTCTAACTGCACCAGTAATTCTTCACAATAATGTTCTTAGCACTACTGGCCATTAATACCATATTATCAGTCTGTTTTGAATGAGTCTTAAAATGAGTGGCACTTAGATACATGTGCCCCAATTCTAGCAAACTCTGAACTGCAAAATTAGGTGGCAACATTCAAGACAATAGTATAATTTCCTGCACCATTGGCACAATGCCTGATTAGATGCATTCAATAACCTATTTGCTGGTTTAGGACAGGGAGGATGGTCCATGTCGTCCAAATAATGTATCCCACAGCCTACTCATGTTATGATAACACCCGAGGTTCCTATTATACAGCACTCTTTCATTTCTGCCACCAGGCATCAAAACAGTAAATAGAAGTAACAGAAATAATTGTATAACTTTAAAAACACTAGGCATTCAAGAGCTCTGCATCTTTTATGTTTGCTCTTGAAAACAGATAACATTTAAAAGACTATGGTGACACAATGTACCAGTGAGGAACCTGGGTCATCATCATAGATATGCAACAGTGGCTCCATTGGCCAGCAGGTTTTAAACCCAGTTCAACTTCAGGGGTACTTAATCCATCTGAACAGTACCCAATAAAGAACAGACCACGTTAAGGTTTCAATGCCTTTAAAGGTCCTCATTTATAATAATTAATAAATGGTGATACAGAAGAACAAAAGGTTGCAGCTCATGAAAAAACAGTGATTTTATAAAAAAAAAGAGATTATTTTTCATAGACACATTTATGAAACAATTTTGTCTTTGAAAAGGATCACGTTCCCAGTGATGAATTTATACCACGAAAGCTTATATACATGTTGTTAAGGACAACTGCATTATATCTCAAAACACCCAAGTTGCAGATTATTATTTACACACTGGAGAATTCAGTCTGACTTTGCTTAACAAGTGCCCCAGTCTACTGTTTGTTGATTTTTTAGCCCCTTATTAATTCTGGAGATAACATCAGAACAGAGAGACTATTGGAGCAACTGTGCAAGTAATTATGTCTGGAGACTGGTGCATCCACGGTCGAATGACCGACGACAAGACTTGCTGCTAGTAGTTTGGGATTTATTTTATTTGCAGTTATTTATAGCACAAACTCAAAGTGACTGGTGTCAGCGCAGTTTGCATAAGAACAAATTGTATACATAAAAACATTTAGGTTTTGTTACATAAGAAAGAGTTGTTGGCTTTCACTTTACATCAGATTAGTTACACATTACATATGGGGCTTTGAACATGTTAATATCTATATGGGGTTACTAAAGCTCTTCACAAGTCTCTATGGTTTCATGTTCCAAAGGTAAACTGACTAAACACTTATTTATTTCAAACCTGTTTTGTTATACAACTCCATGTACAGTGGCCAAGCGTTTAATTTTATTCGCAGATATAAATACAATTCAGCATCACCAGATGTGCATTTTTAATCATGAATTTAATGTGAATACCATATTTCACAAATCTCCACGCGTTGCATGCTGATACCTCATTCACGTTGAGGCAAATTATTCAAGACTAAAGAGGTCAACTTTCTTTTATTTAGCAACACTGACCTTTCCATGAAACTGCGCTTGTAATTGTAGAACAGCTGGACTGTTGTACATGCTTTCCAATTTTCTCAAGCTTGACATCTTATGATGTGTCTACCAGCTTTCTCTAAGAATTACTGTAACCACTTTAGTCTTGACAAATTGTTGCCTCTGCGGCGTGTCAACTATTTGCAAAAACAAGTTTATGCAACGTTGAAAGTAAAAATATTTCACTTCAAGATAAGAAGTACCACGCATGACTTGCAGTTAACGTGCCTTCTTTGGAGCTTCCCTGTATCTTGGCGTGTTTCCATGACAACTTCATGGCTGCACTGACTGATAATTTGCTTCTTTTAAAGTACTTTCAAAGTACGATGAGCACAAGAAAGTGTCTGAACATCAAAGTTACAAATGGGGATTAAGAGCCATTAACAATAATTGCTAAAATGTTACAAAAGAAAGAAAAGTAAATATTTAGAATCAGCCTTTCACACATAATGGAATATGCCGATGCCAACGAATCTATTAGACTAATATTACTCTTAATAGTTCTAAAGAAAAATCAGTATTATAGTTACTTGTCTAATGTCCCATTTTCAACATTATCGCCCACACAGCCCCGAGACCTAGTCGGGCCAATCGCCTTGTCACAGCCAAATAAAGCAGAACTGATGACCACTATCTCACTTACATTGAAGTGAATACCTCTACTTGATAATCACACACTAAATATATTTACCCTATCCCTACTCTGCTCAAATGTGGTTCCATACCCTGTCGCTCTCCTTCCTTTCATTATGTTACCCCCACCCTTTTCTTTCCATATCTTTATTCTGTTTATTTTATCCATGTGAACAGGTGACTTTCCAACCTGTTAATAAGTGTATTAAACATTGTCAGCAAGGTCCAATAGCAGCTGCACACATACTGGGTCTCCGGTTCCACTAAATTTGGGAATTAATTTAGCTTTGATGATGATATCCACAGATGTTAAGGTGACCAGTTTCAGTTTGGCGGTAGGTTGCCATAAGGGTTTCAGACACCAAGTATTGTGTGGCAAAGTGTGGCCTAACCCAAGCTTTCCTAAACCGAAACCAGGTTCCTTCAAGGCACAAGTTAAGCGCAAATCAGCTACCCCTGAGAAAGACAAGACCTAGTTCGTGTCACGTTGCAGCCAAAGGTTTACGTAGCTGACATGGCATTTGAGAATCATGCATCTCCAAGAAGGCCATAAGGGTTCTGGGCCAAAAGAGAAGGGCCAGTCTACGGTTTTTAAAAGGGACAGGTTCTTACTGCTGGGGTCCAATCCTGGTAGCAAGGAAGAGAGGTTGAACCAGCTATCAGTCAATTCGACTCTATCTCAGGGAAAATGGTAGGGGATTAAAAGTCTGCTATATAAAGATTGCACAGCAGTACCTCGGCAGAAGCTCTGGGATCTTCGACTGTGCTCTGATACCGCCTCCTCGGTTTTACAGGCAAGTGGGCGCATGTGGTATGAGAAGGGAAAAATGGAGCTTTGACAGAAGAAGCTCTGGGATTTTAGACTGTCTGATACACATCACTGGTTTACAACGTGCAGGCAATAACCGCATGAAGAACCCTTGCTACACAGTTTCCCTGCTGCAAAGAGTGGAGTGTTGATACATATATGTGTTCTCAAAGATCTATGAAAAAAGATAAGAACTATTTAAACGTCTAAAACAGAGGCTTGGAATGGGGAGATTTTGGGCAATGGTTTCTAGGTAGCGAACATTATCAAGCAAACCCGGTGAACACTTTAATTCATAGCCTTCATGAGGTAAGGAAGGACTACATTATTGGTTCTCAGGAATTTGTATATTCAACAAATGCAATGCAAAGGAGTATCTGACAGACCAAGTCACTCGTGTCAGCACCTGCAGTTTTCTCATAATCCACTACTTCTTACTGTAAAACCCTGCACATGTAAACTTCTCAAATTCTTTCTAGTTTGCAGGCATTGATTGCACACTGGTAAAAGACAAATCACTATCCTCAAGGAAGTCATAAATATAGAACATTCCCCCAAACGTGTGGGGGACCCTGTAATATTTCTTTTTCATTGTATTGTAGAAAAAAACTTAAATGGATGGAGACATTTCAATGTAAATTATTCAAAGTCACTGTTGGACCTGGCCCTTTCTACAGGAACATCCCCAAACATTTTGCCTTCCTCCTCCCCTTTTTGCTGAATTTGTTTTGTTGGCTTTAGGACTTTACTACTACTAACGAATGCTAAAGTACATGTGATATCTGTTTAAAGGACAAGTTAATTACCTTTGGTAATGCCTTATCTGGTAGAGACAATGGGGGTCATTCCAACCCTGGCGGTCGGTGTTAAAGCGGTGGCCAACCCGCAAACAGGCAGGCGGCCCAAAAAATGGAATTCCGACCCTGGCGGGAACCACCAACACAACCCGCCACTTTACTACTCCGACCGCCATGGCGGTACAGACAAGCAGCGCGGCGGTCACCGCCAACAGACAGGCGGCAGACAATGTACCGCCCACCCTATCACAACTCACCAATCCGCCACCTTTTCCGGGGCGGGAGCCCCGCCGATAAAAACACGGCGGAAACAGACTTCGAACGGGAAAACGCTCACCTCCATACACCCCACGAGGAATCTGGACAGCATGGATCCCGAACTACACATCCTACCAGCTACTGTCTACCTGCTCCTCTACCAGGAGCACGAACGCCGGCGCAGAAGACAACGGTGAGTACTGCACCTACGACACAGGGGAGGGGGGAGGCAAGAAATTACGGGGACACACATACGCCACCCACCCACCCCCACCCTCACCCACTACAACACACACATCAATGCAGAGCAACAAGTCAGAGTGACACCCCCCAACCCCCCTGGAAGAATGCAAAGACAAAATAAAATGATCATTAAAAATGAAGTATAATATAGCATAATTGAAGTTAAGTGAAATATGAAAATATAAATAAAATATATTACATCATGAACAATATATACATAGGTCAAAAGTCCGGCCCATATTGGCTATCATCCATTGTTCGTGGGCCAATGGGCCTAAACACATGGGCAAAGCCCACACACGAGACCAGCGGAGCGGTGCTTGAGATGAAGGGCCCAGTGGAGCGGTGCTTGACAGGAAGGGCCCAGCGGAGCGGTGCTTGACAGGAAGGGCCCAGCGGAGCGGTGCTTGAGATGAAGGGCCCAGCGGAGCGGTGCTTGAGATGAAGGGCCCAGCGGAGCGGTGCTTGACAGGAAGGGCCCAGCGGAGCGGTGCTTGTCACGGAGGGGCCCTGTTCAGCGGTGCTTGTCACGGCGGGGCCCTGTTCAGCGGTGCTTGTCACGGCGGGGCCCTGTTCAGCGGTGCTTGTCACGGCGGGGCACTGTTCAGCGGTGCTTGTCACGGCGGGGCCCTGTTCAGCGGTGCTTGTCACGGCGGGGCACTGTTCAGCGGTGCTTGTCACGGCGGGGCACTGTTCAGCGGTGCTTGCCACGGCGGGGCCCTGTTCAGCGGTGCTTGTCACGGCGGGGCCCTGTTCAGCGGTGCTTGCCACGGCGGGGCCCTGTTCAGCGGTGCTTGTCACGGCGGGGCCTGTTCAGCGGTGCTTGTCACGGCGGGGCCCTGTTCAGCGGTGCTTGTCACGGCGGGGCACTGTTCAGCGGTGCTTGCCACGGCGGGCCCAGTTCGGCGGTGCTTGTCACGGCGGGGCCCTGTTCAGCGGTGCCTGCCACGGCGGGGCCTTGTTCAGCGGTGCCTGACGTGTTCCCAGGGAACCAGATCGGGCCAATATTTTCCGCTCAGTCGCCATCCGACCTTTCGCTTGCGGGGCCCTCCTGTGCTGGAGTCCTGGGCCCGTGGGTGTCCTCCTTCACACCCGAAATGGGGCTGGTAGGGCCCTCCTGGGCAGCTCGCCTGCTGCCGGAAATGTCCGCCCTGCTGCCCTTGCCCTCCTTCGCCAATTCTCTGGGGCCCTTGCCTCCCTTTGTGGATGTGCCAGGTGACGGTGCCAGGGTATTGCTTTTGGGGGCTGCCGTCTCTGACCTCTCGCGCCGGCCCTTCCCTTTTTTCGTTTTTTTCCCAGGGGGTGGGCTGGCTGTCCCCTTGCTGCTGGCCGATGTTGCTGCCCTAGAAGCTGGTGGACCCCAATAGCCCTGGACTATGGTCCTTGTAGGTGCAGGGCTTGTGGTGGCTGAGGTGCTGTTTGGACTCTTACGAGATGGAGGGGGTGGGTCAGGTGATGCAAAGAGGTTAATTTTGGAGAGGAAAAACTTTTTAGGAGCAGTGGGAAGGGTAGGTGCAGTGGGTATGGGAGTGGAGGAAGAGGATGTGGTTGTAGGAGAGTCAAGTGTGCTGTCTTTGGGTGCAGGTGCTTGTGACGGAGGCTGTCGTGAGGTGGATGGCTGTTGGGTGGGTGGCTGCCTGCGTTTGTGTGGTTTGGAAGAGGGGGTGACAGACACACTGGGAGAGGACACAGGGGACGTGTAAATGGCAGTGGGGGTGGTGACTGCACGTGTGCGGCGTGTTCTGGTGGGTGTGCTGGTGATGGACGTACTGGCTGATGGTGGTGTGCATGCAGGTGTGAGTGGAGACGTCACAGGGAGGGAGGAGGGAGACAAGGAGGAGGGGGACACAGAGGAGGCAGTGGCTGTTGGCATGTCTGCATGTGGATGTTGCATGTGTGAATGCTTGTGTGATCTGTGGTGCTTATGTCTGGATGAGCTGCCCTTGGGTGTTGATGTGTATGCAGGCTGGTCTGTAGGTGTGGCTGGGATAGGCAGAGGAATAGGGGAGTGGGACTGGGATGAGGAAATTGGAGGGGGGAGGCAGGAGACAGGGACAATGGCTGCCGTCAGTGCTGAGGCCAGAGCGTTGAACGATCGCTGATGGGCAGCCTGACCCGAATGAATGCCCTCCAGGTATGCATTGCTCCGGTGCACCTCCCTTTCTACACCCTGGATGGCATTCAAAAGGGTAGACTGCCCAACAATGAGCGTCTGGAGGAGGTCAATGATCTCCTCACTGAGGGCAGGAGGGGTAACTGGGGCAGGGCCTGAGGTGCCTGGGGCGAAGGAAATGCCCGCCTTCCTGGCCGAGCGGGCACGGGGCGAACGCTGAGGGGCTGCTTGGAGGGCGGAGCTGGTGCGCGGGGTGGCGGCTGTACTTGTTGTAGCGGTGGGCACGGATGTTGCCGCCACCACAAGGGAGCTCCCTTCCGAGGACGTGTCTGTGTCGCTGACGTCTCCACGGGTCCCCGTTGTGGAGCTCCCCTCGCCCTCCGTCTCACTGGTGAACTCGGAGTCGGTTGCATGGCCCTCCGGGGCCATGTGAGATGCAGCTCCCTCGTGCTCCGATGCCACTTCTCCTCCGCCTGATGATGCTAATGCACACATGAACAGGAAGACCACAAAAAGGGGGGGGGAGAAAAAATGATATGTTGAGTGCATGCATTGGCGACACCGTTGGCGGAGAGGACAGACACAGAAGCCCCCTGCACTACGCCGCGCACTCGGTGTACACTACTCAATTATTGTGACTTGGCCTACAAGCCTATGGATGACAACTGCACACATAGGTGACCCAGACCCATGGATAGCTGTACTTAGCACCCTACAGAGGTGGGGGGCGGGGGCACAGGGCCATGCCTTATGGAGGGGACCAGCCTACAGAAGTCGCCCTGGCCTAGAGATACCCACAGCCCTCCTCCCCCACCCAGACACCTCCACTGTGCGCTAACATAGCAGAATGTGCTGGTACTCACCCCCTTGTGTCTGCTGTGATGTCCTCACGCGCCCATCCAAATAGGGGTAGGCCACCGCCAGGATACGGGACATCAGGGGGGTCAATTGACGGGAGCCACCCCTCCTACATTGGGAGGCCATCCCCAGCAGAGCCTCCGCGGTCTTCCTGCTCCCGCGGCGGATGTCCTCCCACCTCTTGCGGCAGTGGGTGCCCCGTCTGTTGTGGACCCCAGGGTCCGGACGTCCTTGGCGATGGCACGCCAAATGTCGATCTTCTGATGGGCGCTGACCTATGTGACATGGACAGGGTGGGGAAAAAAAAATCATAATTTTCTGCATGGTCGATGTGAGTGGCCCCCCCTCCCCAACCTTGCCATATGGCACATGCTCTCATCTGTCGTGCGATGCATGCCTCATTCGCTCCCCTCCCCACCATCTTTCATCCACCCCACTCAACACAGGCATTGCCCACAAAGCATGGTCCCAGTGTACTTACCTGTTGGTCTGGAGGACCGTAGAGTAGCGCATACTGGGGGAGGACCCCATCCACAAGTTTCTCCAATTCCTCAGATGTGAAGGCCCTTTCCCCAGTCGCAGCAGCCATTGTATCTTCCAGACCGAGGTCACAGCAGCACTTGCAGTATAGGTCCTCTCCTGTGGATGATCAGGTCTCGAGTGATTAAGCAGATAGAAGATGGCGGTCACGCCCGCGGTGGTGCGTACCGCGACCGCCGGCGCACATTGTCATTGGCTCCTGAGACCCATAGGGTTCAATGTTAACCAATGCTGCTTTGCGCCGCGGTCTTCGACCACCTACCGCCACGGTGTGCCACGCAGACGCATTGACCTCACATCCCATTGTCACACTTCACAGGTCAGGCAGCCGCCATTTCAAGGGCCCACATGGCTTAATTTGTACTGCGTCACACAGGCCTAGGCCTTGCATTGCCACTCATACAAGCTATTCAATGCATAGCGATTCGTGTTCTGTGCAAGCTGTGGTTACGTACCTGTGGGTTGCTTGACTCTGTGCTCCATGTTGTCCTTCCTAGGCACCGTCCGCTGGGACTTGCAAGGAGATGGAGGAATGTTCCCGTGTACAGACCGCTGGTGGACCTGTCGACAATGGAAGAAAGACATGTCATACTGACATACAGACTTGACCGAGCCACTATACAGGAACTGTGTGCCCAGCTGGAGCCAGACCTGATGTCCCCCATTCGCCAACCCACAGGGATTCCCCCTCTGGTGCAGGTTCTGTCAGTACTCCATTTTTTGGCAAGTGGATCATTCCAAACAACAGTGGCCATATCATAAGGGATGTCTCAGCCTATGTTTTCTAAGGTTTTGTCCAGAGTGTTGTCTGCCCTGATGAAATACATGCGGAGATACATTGTTTTCCCTGAGGTGGGCGAATTGGCTACAGTGAAGGGTGATTGCTATGCCCTTGGCCATATCCCCAACATCATTGGTGGGACCCATGTGGCTTTGGTTCCCCCCAGTGAAAGTGAGCAGGTGTACAGGAACAGAAAAAGTTATCATTCGATGAATGTCCAGGTGGTCTGTTTGGCTGACCAGTACATCTCCCATGTTAATGCAAAGTTCCCTGGGTCAGTGCATGACGCGTACATCATGCGAAATAGCAGCATCCCTTACGTGATGGAACAGCTACAGAGACACCGTGTGTGGCTAATTGGTGACTCTGGTTACCCCAACCTGTCGTGGCTACTGACCCCAGTGAGGAATCCCAGGACAAGGGCAGAGGAACGGTACAATGAGGCCCATGGGCGTACTAGGAGGGTGATCGAGCGGATGTTCGGCCTCCTGAAGGCCAGGTTTAGGTGCCTGCATATGACAGGTGGATCCCTAATGTACTCACGAAAGAAGGTGTGCCATATCATCGTGGCCTGCTGTATGCTTCACAACCTGGCTTTGCGACGCCAGGTGCCTTTCCTGCAAGAGGATGGTCCAGATGGTGGTGTTGTAGCAGCTGTGGAGCCTGTGGAGAGTGAAGAGGAGGAAGACGACGGGGACGACACAGACAACAGGGACACAGTGATACAACAGTATTTTCAGTAGCACACAGGTACGAATCAACCCTGCCATTTTACATTTACTTAAAGTCTCCTGCCTCTCTACTGTATGTGTTTCCCCCAGTTCCTGTTAACTGAGTTGTGACTTTCCCTTCCGTTTTCAGAGCTGTGGGCCCCACTGCGTGACCTCTGCTTTGTTTGCCCATGGACTACAGCTGTGTGACAATGGTATATTGTCATCACAATGTAACTGAACATTTTGGCACCGTTATGTCTAATACATTTGTTCAAAATACAAGCAGACTCCAGATTTTTTAAGTGCAATAAGTGATTTTATTAAAGTGCTAAATTTAGGGACATGATTGTAAAACGGTGATGGGTGATGGTGGAGTAATGTCCATGGCAGAGTCCAGTTTTCAGTCTCACAGGTGCATTGTCCATATGCCTGTGGAAGGATGGAGCAGGGGCAGTTTAAGTTTGGACAGGGTGACAATGTGGGACAGTGGGATGACATCAGGGGGTATCGTTTGCTGGCGGGGGTCTTGGCATCCTACTCTGTCTTCTTGTGAGATCTCAGGTACCGCTTGCGGGGTGGTTCTTCTTCTGCAGGAGGTGGGGTTCTGGTGGCCTGTCGTTGTGTGGGGGCCTCCTGTCCACTAGCGCCGGCGGAGGTGGTAGGCTGTTCCTGGTCCAGGATAGTGACAGGGGCCCTTTGTGGTGCCACATGGTCCAGCAATGTGGTGACTATCTGGTTAAGGGCCACGACGATGGTCCCCATTGCGGAAGTAATGTTTCTCAGTTCCTCTCTGAACACCATGTACTGTTCCTCCTGCAGTACCTGGATCTCCTGGAACCTGGCAAGTACCGTAGCCATCGTCTCCTGGGAGCGGTGATATGCTCCCATGATGGAGGAGAGGGCCTCTTGGAGAGTAGGTTCCCTGGGCCTGTCCCCCCCCTGTCGCACAGCAGCCCTCCCAGTTCCCCTGTTTCCCTGGGCCTCTGTCCCCTGGACCGTGTGCCCACTACCACTGCCCCCAGGTCCCTTTTGTTGCTGGGGTGGTGGGTCAACCTGGGTGCCCTGTAGTGGTGGACACACCGCTGATTGACGTGTCCTGGAGACAGAGGCATGGGCCCGCTGGGTGGGAGCTGTGCTGGTGTTCCCAGAGGGGGTTAGGTCTGCTGTAGCCTGTGGCTGTCTGTGGGGAACCGACTGTCCCGAGGTCCCCGATGGGCCGGGCTGGTCATCTGGGTCCAGGGAGACAGAGCTGCTGTCATCACTGGGGGCCTCTTCTGGGGGTGGGATGGACATCTCTGGACCCTCCTGGGCGGTGTGGTGGCGTTCGGGTCCTGCAGGGGTATAAGAGTATGGTTATTGCTTCTGTGTGTGCCATTTCGTGTAATGGGTGGGTGGCCGTGTACCCCAGTGCAGGCATTCCCTTGTGGGGGCTTTTGTGACGGTGGCTTGTGGGGGAGATGGGTATGTGCAGTGGGCATGCTTTGGTGATGGGTGTCCATGCTTTGGAGAAGCATGCAGGGCTAGGTTTTGGGATGGGTGGGTTGTGATGGTGAGCCATTTGCAAGGAGTTGGTGAGATGGGGGTGGGGGTGAGGGTGGGGGTATGATTTGGCATGCAGGTGGGGTGGGGGGAATGAAGTAGTGAAGATTTGACTTACCAGAGTCCATTCCTCCGCCTACTCCTGCGAGGCCCTCAGGATGCAGGATGTCCAAGACTTCCTCCTCCCATGCTGTGAATTCTGGGGGAGTAGGTGGGGGTCCGCCGCCAGTCCGCTGTACCGCGATGTTGTGCCTTGATACCATGGAACGCACCTTCCCCCGTAGGTCGTTCCACCGCTTCCTGATGTCGTCCCGATTGCGTGCATGCTGTCCCACAGCGTTGACCCTGTCCACTATTCTGTTCCATAGCTCCATCTTCCTGGCAATGGTGGTGTGCTGCACCTGTGCCCCGAAGAGCTGGGGCTCTACACAAACTATTTCCTCCACCATGACCCTGAGTTCGGCGTCAGAGAACCTGGGGTGTCTTTGGGGTGCCATGGGGTGGTGTGGATGAGGTGAGGGGTGGTGTATGTGTTGTAGAGTGTTGTGAGTGTGGTGGTGTATGGTGTTTTGTGCGTGGAAATTGTGTGGGTGATGTTGTGATTTGCCTCTGTGTGATGGTCTACTCTATGCTGTGCTGTCTCTCTCTGTCCTTCAGTCGCAATTGTGGTCGTAAGGGTTTGTGGGTGATGTGGGTGTGTGTTTTTATATTTAATTGGGTGTGTGGGAGTGGTGTGTGTATGTGTCTCAGGTGTGTGTATTTTGAATTGTCCAATGTGGTAGTGTTTTGTAAAGGTGTGTGTATTTTGACCGCGGCGGTGTGTACCGCCAATGGAAAAACCGCGGTTGAAAGACCGCTGCGGGGATTTGTGGGTCGCAATGGCATGGGCGTATTTCTGTTGGCGTGACGGTGGAGGTTTGGTCATCGCCAGTTTTGCGCTGGCTGTTGCTGTGGCGGACTTTTGTGGATGTCGGGTTTTTTAAGGTTTGCCAGTTGCGGGTCAGAATGACCGTGGCGGTTTACCGCGACCGCAGCGGTGTTATGGCGGTCTTCTGACCGGCGGTAAGCGCCTTTTACCACCGAGGTCAGAATGACCACCAATATCTAGTTGCAGATTCCTAATCACAGAATTTCCCCCAGGAGTCAGTCTGGATCTGGAGATTTTTCTCATGCAGTACCCCTGCGTGCCACTAGATGGCATTGATTGGCTCTGCATCCGTCGTCGTCCGCCTGAATATGAGGTCGCTGGTCCTATATAGGCACCACACAGACGCATTGACATCAGTTTTTTTTCATGACTTTCCACTCCAGAAGGGCAGAGCCCTGAAGAACACTGACCACTGGTGCATCAAACTTAGGACCCTGAAAGCGAAGTCCTTATCCCTAGAAATCAGTTCACAGAGTGGGGACGGATGGGTGGGTGGTTAAGGAATTTGCAACTGGATTTTGTCTCTACTAGATAAGGCTTTACCAAAGGTAAGTAACGTGTCCATCTGATAGAGCTATCTAGTTGCAGATTCCTTACCTCAGAATAGATACCCAAGCAATACCATCCACAAAGGTGGACCTACGAACCTATATCACACCAGAAAGTTCTGAAGGACCGAAAGGGCAAAGCGCCTGTCCCTATGGACCTAACTGTACAGGCAGTAGTGTTTGGTAAACATGTGCAAAGATTCCTACGTTGCCGCCAGACAGATATACAGGACTGGAACTCCATGTGTTGGTGCAGTGGTTTAGCTCTGGTAGAATAAGAACGCCAGACCTCGGGGTCACTTCTTAGCCAAAGTGTAGCACATTTCAATGTACAGTATGACCGTTCTGGAAATAGTATTCTTCTCCACTGCTCGACCTTTCTTTGCACCCACATAACCAACAAAGAGTTGATCATTCACCCGGAACTCTTTGGTATGAACAAAGTAGAAGGCCAACGCTCTTTCTGGGTCCAGGAGGTGGAGTCTCTCCTCTTCCTTAGAAGGATGTGGGGTTGCATAAAAAGTGAGTGGGCAAGGTGATGGATTGGCCTAAATGGAACGGCGTAACCACTTTCATGAGAAAGGAGGCCTGTGTGTGAAGCACCACTTTGTCAGAATAGATGGAAAGGTAGGCACCACTTTGTCAAAATAGATGGAAAGGTAGGAAGGCTTACATGACAATGCCTGCAGCTCACTCACCCTGCCGGCAGGTGTAATGGCCACAAGGAAGGCAGTTTTCAAAGTGAGAAACCTGAGAGGACGTTTGTGGAGAGGTTCGAAAGGATCACACATCTGGAATGTCAGAGCCAAATTCAAGTACCACTGAGGCATAATGAATGGGGAAGGAGGAAATAAGTACGGCCTTTAAAGAACCTATTTACAATAGGCAGCCATAAGAAAGCAGAGATTGCAGACAAATAGCCTTTGAGAGAGCCCAAAGTAGAGCCCTGCTGGGCCAAGGAAAGTATAAACAACAGAACCTCAGAGAGAGGGGTGCAAAGGGGGTCAATGGACTTGTCTGTGCATCATGCCACAAATTTCTTCCAATGACAGGCGTATAGCATTTTGATGGAGGGACGCCTGGCGGCCAAGGTAACATTACAGGCTTTGGGCAGAAGGTCAAAGGCTGCCAAATGCTGCCGCTCAATCTCCACGCAAGAATGTGGAGACTGTGCATGTTCGAGTGGCGAACCCTCCCCTGCTGCTACGACAGAAGATCCTCCCGAAGCGGCAGTCTGGTCAGAGGATCGATGGTCATGCTCAATAGCTTGGGATACCAGACTCTTCATGCCCAGTCTGTAGCCACAAGGATTACTTGAGCCCCGTCGTTTTTGATCTTCCTGAGAACTCTGGGCAGAGGTGGTATGGGTGGAAGGGCATACAAGAGGCCTAAGCTCCACTCAAGATGAAAAGTGTCATCGAGCGATTGCCACTTTGGAAACTCCAACATGCAAAACTGCTGACATTGCGCATTCTCTGCAGAGGCAAACAGATCTAACCAAGGTTCTCCCCACAGCTGAAAGAGACTTTGCACGACCTCCCGATGGACACGTCATTCATGATCGACTAAGCATTGTCAGCTGAGTTTGTCTGCTCTGATGTTCAGAGAAGCCACCAGATGTTGAAACACCAGTTATGCCCTGCTGTTCCAGCCCCACCCAGTGACGTAGATCCTCCTGAAGAAGGTTCCATGCGCCAAGTCCACCCTACTTGTTGCAGTACCTCATTGCAGTAGTGTTGTCAGTGAACACCTGCACTACCTTCCCTTTGAGAGAGGGAAGAAATGCTTTCAATGCTAGATTGATCGCCTAGAGTTCCAACAGGTTGATGTGGAGACCGGACTCTGCCTGAAACCAGATGCCTATGATCTCCACTTCTACCAGGTGGCCATCCCATCCTAAGAGTGACGCTTCTTTCACTACTGTTAAATCTGGTTGGGGAAGGGAAAGGGATCTGCCTCTGACCCAATTGCAGTTCATTAGCCACCACTGCATTTCTAGCGCAGTTCCCTCTGAGATTTGGACCATTTCAGAGAGATATCCCTGATGCTCTGCCCATTGGAACTTCTGGTCCCACTGCAGAGCTCGCATACGTTATCTGGCATGTGTCATCAGCAGGATGCAGGAGGTCATGAGGCCCAGAAGCCTCAGAGTCATTCTCACCAAAATCCAGGATAGCGGCCGAAACAGCGGTATCAACGCCTCAATATCTTGGACTTCCCACTCGGGAAGATAAACCTGAAACTGCACTGTCTCCCGAACAGCTCAGAGGAAAGGGAATGTCTGAGAGGGAGTCAGGTGTGACTTAGGCAAATAGTGAACCCCAGTGAATGCAAGAGGTCCGCCATAGTCTAGAGGTAGGAGCCTTCAACAGCCACTCGTCGAGATAGGGGAAGACTGAAACTCCTGATCTGGGCAGATAAGCTGCAACCACGGGCATCACCTTGGTGAACACCCAAGATGCCCTGGTAAGGCCAAAGGGGAGCACAGTTAACTGAAAGTGCTTGTGGCCCACTGTGAACCGCAGGTGAGCAGGCATGACAGAAATGTGTAAGTAAGCGTCCTGCAAGCCCTATGCTACTATCCAGACCCCTGGGTCCAGGACAGATAGAATTTGAGTCAGAGTGAGCATTTTGAACTTCTCCTTCTTGAAAAAGAAATTGCGGGACTGAAGGTCTAGGATAGGCCGGAGACCCTTTTCCTTTTTGGACACGAGAAAGTAGCGGGAATAATAACCACAATCTACTTCTGATACAGGGACCCTTTCTATGGCTCCCTTGGCCAAGAGAGACATAACTTCCTAGCGGAGAAGTGACAAGTGATCCTCCACAATACTAACGTAGGATGGTGGCATGAATAGAGGAGCAGTCTTGAAGAGGAGGGAATAGCCCCTTTGGACTATCTGCAAAACCCACCTGTCTGATGTGATGGACTGGCAGCTGAGCAGGTAATGGCGAATCCAGCCTCCGACTGGTCCGCGTGGGGAATCGTCAGACTAGGAAGAGGGAGCTGCAGAGCGGGAGGCGGGGGCAGTGGACTGGCCAGACTGCTAGCTTCCTGATCCACAAGGACAGTGGATTCCATGTCCCTGGCCATACAGAGTCTGGCAGCGTGCGCTGCACAGTGGCTGGAGGGGAACAGGTGTGGTGGGATGCTCCTTTCCATAGCCACAAAAGGGGCAAAAAGTAAATAGAGGTGGACGAGGGGCCGCTGCGAGGCCCAAGGACCTGGCCGTCGCACAAGAATCCTTGAAGCGCTTGAGTGCAGAGTCTGCTTTGTCTCTGAGGAGATGGGTGCCATCAAAGCATTTCCAGAAGATTGGCTTGGACACCCCCCGAAAAGTCAGACGTCCTCAACCAGGTGTGGTGCCTCAGGGCCCCCTTTGGTGTGACCGCACTGCCCAGTAAATCAGTCGTGTACAGTCCACATCTGATTGTGAACTTTGCAGCATCTCTCCCATCAGCCTGCAAGAGTACAGCCCTGGTCTCCTCCGGGACCTGTGACAGCACTTGCGCAACCGTATCTCACAGAGTGTAGGAATAATGGCCCAAAAGGCATGCGTGTTCACGGACCACAATGCCAGGCTGGAGGAAGAAAATGTCTTCTTCCCAGGTTGGTCAAGCCTTTTGGATTACCTATCCAGGGGTGAGCAAGGGAACGGGCCCTGGGATGTAGAAGCTTGAATAACCAAGCTCTCATGGGAGGGATGTTGCGTCCGGGACACTGGGACAGTTGGAGCAGGGTGATCGTGGCGGGCAAACGTCCTGTTCACAGGAGACCCAGTGCTGGGTTTGGACCAGGTACCCTGCAGGATATCCGTAAAGGCTTCATTGAAGGGCAATAGGGGTTCAGAGGATGAAGCCTCAGGCTGAAGCACTTTTGTCAGGAGGTTAGTATGACTCCCAGCGAAGGCAGCTTGGAGCCCAAGACCTCTGCCGCTCTTCGCACCACCATGGAATCGGATGCTCCCTCCTCTTAGCCACAGTAGGGAAAGAAAGCATGTTAGTGTCAGGGGAAGTACCCAGACCACTGGCTTCAACGAAGTCTGTACGCCAGTCCAAAGGATCTTGTAGCTGGCATTCTAAATGGTCCAGCGACTCCTCCCATTCTTCACAGTACCCCAACCCATAAGAATAAGCATCAAGATCCGACATAGGGGGCAAGGCCCCTGTCGGAGTCTGCGTCATGCGACGCCAGTCTTGCGTCATGTCAGAGTCGGCAATGAGGATGTGGTCGACGCCACCTGGGGTCATGGGGGTCGTCGGAAGCATCGACGTCAGAACCAATGTCGGGGAAGGTCGAAGTGGTACGACCGATGCTGGTTCGGATACAGGAACGATCCAGGGGCACCCCTGGAGCTGAGACCAAAGCCACCGGTGCAAAACCCGAGGGGGCCCCTTCTAACCCAGCAGGGCCCAAAGGTGCTCCAGCAGTGTCGGACTGTTCAAAGATGAGGCACTTGGCCTCATAAGACTTTTTGCGTTAGGCAGGGACCACTCTGGCTCCCGGAAACTTGGGGAAGCGAGGAGCTGACCCAGACGCAGTCTCCAAGGACAGAGGCCTAGAATTACGACACTTCTTTTCCCTTGTTTCGTCGGCCAAATGACGGATTGAAATCGAAGAACATTGGTTCTTCTTCCACTTCTTCTTGTGCCTTGACTTACCCGATGGTCCAGAGGACTTGGAGTGGGACGATGATGAAGGGGGGACTACGCAACCATTTTCTGGACCTTCCTCTTGACAGAGTTGAACCAACCTGGAGCTAAGCGCCGGGCTGCAAGGAGCTTTAGGGACCGCTCTCTGAAAGTCTTCAGATTCATGCCTGACCCTCGGAGCATGACTTCAGGTCGTGGTTGTGCTCCAGACACCACAGGCACATGAGATGCGGATCCGTTACGGACATCACCTGATGGCAGGATCCACAGCCTGGTGTTACGCGAAAACATCCTCAAAAGACCAGGAGTGTCAACACTCAAATAACTTCTCCAAAAAATTTAAAAAGATCAGTCAAGAAACAAATGACGGGTGGCTCTTCTTTGGATTGATTAGGCTGGCACAGAAAGAAAAAAACTGACGTCAGTGCTCGAGGGTGGTGCCTATATAGGACACATGATGTCATATCCATTGCAGACGACACTGATGACAGACACGGAGGAGATCGATGCCACCAACCCGGATGCAGGGGTATTGCTTGAGAAAAGTCTCTGGAGCCAGATTGACACCTGGGGAAAATTCTATGGTAAGGAATCTGAAACTAGATATCTCTGTAAGACACAATGTACATTGGCTTATCCACAATTAGCATATTTAATTTACTTACAAATGGCTATTAAAGTGTACTACCTGTGCCCAGGGCCTGTAAATTAAATGCTACTGGCGGGCCTGCAGCACTGATTTTATGGCAAGTCACAGAGTCTCCTATTATGCCTTCTTAACTTGATTTATTTTCAACAGCAGCAGTCAAGAAAAAAATAAAACTACCAGTCCCAAGAGGCTTAGAGACAACAATCAATAGGGACAAAACTGTAGTCCAACATGACAACTAATCAAGACATAACATTGCCTATTACACTTATTTTGACTGCGAACAGCCCTTTTTTCTTGCTGCTTGCAGTCAAGATAAGTATCTTCATATCAATTTTCTTTATAATGCTATAAACTTTGCAGGTTAATTGATGTAATATTGCTGTCAACATGTTTTCATGGACTGTTTATCTCCACTTTACTGCCTGTTTTTCTTAGAGTCTGTTTGTGCCGTCTCACTCACCAGTTCACAGGCGTTGGTTCAGCCCAATGGTTGCGGTTGTGGCACTCTGGTTTCTTGCATCTTTCTACCCTGGTGTCAGCAGCTGCAAAACTTTGCTGGGGAGCTGCCTTTAGGCTTCCTCCTTTTTTTCCCCTGGCTTATTCTCTCTGGTGCTGGGCGCTCTCAAAACTCTTAGCTCTTCCAGCCTCTCTTAGCTGCCTCTGTCATTGCCCTGGGGTGCAGCCTACATTCCTGTCACTCCCCTTTCAATTTCTCCTCACGTATGCCCCGCCCACTCGGGATGGCCTGAGGCTGATATTCTCCAGCAGTTATTAAACCTTTGACTTCCCTGCTGCTGATTTCTTTCTTTTCTCCATCATTTTTCTTTACCATTTCTTATGGAACAAGAGGATCCAGTTCCTTATGCCCAAGATGATGGTGAAACTGAAGTTATTTGCTAAAATTTAGATGGCTTCATCTAGTCATCAGCACAACAGGCGGTGGACTCTTCTATGTCAAACATTACAAAAAACATTGAGAGCACAGTAATTAATCTCATGTCTTAAAATGTACTGGCTCAATCTGCGGGGGAAAGCAGAGAACATGAATATATTTCTACAAAAATTTCTACAGTGCCCAAAGAGTCGCTTTCCGAAGGGAAAGTAGGATCCTTCACTAAATCCAGTAGTGCTTCAGTGGTTGGTGAGGCTTCCTTACATGGGGTTGAGGACAACATTTTTCCAAGTCCTCTGGCTCATGACACGGATGATGATTCCTTTTATCCTAACTTAGATGACGATGATGACAAAAGTGATGACTCTGAGTTTTGGCTGGGGTCTAAAGAAAAGGAAAAAGTTTCATCTTCTAAACCTGATCCTCTTGATTCCAAATCCATACTAGATTCTGAGCAAATTTCTATGTTTGATCCCAAGTGTATCCACCATCCAAATTCCACCGAATAGTTCCCAGAAGAGAACGTATGGGAGTACATTTCTAGCAGATTACACATGCCTTTGGATAAGCAAACCAGGGCAAAACTAAAATCAGAATGCTCTACACCATCTTTACCCCCCAACATTACTGCTACCCCTTCTAGCCCCAAATATGTTGACTTTTTTCTCTAAATTTGGGAAGGACCCTAGAAAGGAAGTCAAGGTTTGGTCTACATGCCAAGATAAGTTGTTAGAAGTAGTAGGTCCACTACAACCCATTTTTTATCTAGCTGAAATGGCTAGACTGGACAATTCGGCAACCAATGCTGAGAAGTAATCCATGTGGATCCAGACAGCATTCTGTCTCTTAGGTTACGATAACTCCTCCATCATCCATGAGAGAAGGAAAGGTCTCCTCTTAAACTGGATCCCAAGTTTGCTAATCTGGCATCCTCAGATCCAGGGGTCAAAGTCGAAGGTCTTCTGTTCGGCAATTCCTTCATAAAAATATTGAGCAAATACGTGACCACTTTTGCCTCCACAGAAAAAGCCCAATTAGGGTCAGCAGAGGAAGAAGCCGCTTTTCCAGCCGTGGCTTCAGAGGTCAATGTTTCAGAGGATTTAATAAACTCCCAAGAGTTCAGGCGCCGATTCCATCCCCAGAGGAAAAGGGAATTCCAAAACAGAGGGCAAAGTAGTGCCCGCACAGCAAACGCTACAGGTAGGTGCTCCTTCTGTACCTCTTTCAGTGGAGGGTCATCTAAGATTCTTTTTCCTCAAATGGTCGTCCATCACCACAGACCACCAGGTGTTGGAGGCCATGCACGACTATTCAATAGAACTCTTTTCCAGACATTTTCAATTACAGATCCTGGAACCTCTGCATTTTCTCTCTTTTTGGGTCAAAAGAAAAACAAACAAGCATTGGCAAAGCCAATAGGTCTTGCCTTTGGGACCTTATAAGTGTTTAGCCATGCAGCACATTAAACCTTTATCAGAAATAAACAGTTTGTGCATTCCTTCATACACTTGGCATTAGACAGTAACGGTTAGGGCAACCACAGCCTGAGTTATGTCAAAGGTGTTTTGTAAAAGGAATGCCCGCAAAGAATAATGGGGCGAGTTTCACCGAATACAGTGAATATTGTAGCATCAGCTCTCCTGCTGTGCCTGGGAGAACCGCTTTGAGGGTTTGTGTTTTATCTGTTTAAAAGGCACCAGTTTGTATATTTTTCAACGGCTAAACTTGGGAATAATTTAAGAACGGGGCTGCAAATTTAACCAGTGCTCATGTAAAGAGCTCCAATCTTCCAGCGGAGTTATATAACACTGCAAAAAGTAAATCAATAAATAAAAAATAATTCCCCCTCCAGCTTGCAGCCTTTGTCCCATGGAGCAGACAAGGCAAAGAAACAGCAAGATGCCAGAGGAAAAAAACAACATACCGCCATGAGCGCGAAGGTGAAGAGGCAAAAAAAACCAAGCATTTGCAATGCAATAAGTCTTGTGTCTTACAGCATGTCAATCTCAAATGGTTCAATCAATTTGTGTCTGTTGACATTTCAAGATGGAACCCATGATCACTCTATGAGATTTGTTACTGCAAAATGATTGGATGGTCCGTTTACATTTACAAGACACATACTTAACCATTCCTACTCATCCAGAAAATATCTTCAGTTCCCGTGGCAGGGAAAGACTAATCAGTCTACCTCCCTCTCCTTCAGTCTCTCTTCAGCAGCTTGGTGCTTCACAAAGATCATAAAACCTGTAGTAGCTCTTCTCAGGTCTCAGGAGGGTCTGTCTAATAATCTACCTGGACGATATTCTCCTAATGAGTCAGGGTCTGTCTACCCTTCATTCTCATCTTCAAATCACTTGTTCTCTGTTGCCAGAACAAGGCTTTCTGATCAATATCGAAAAACTCATTAATATTCATGAGGTAGGTTGCAATTTGCGAGCCACTGCAAATGGCTACAATCACAGGGATGGTAGCATGCTGGGCTCAGCAGACCACCATGTCTGTGATTGCTTTTCAATAAAGCAATCTTTTTTTTTTTAAATGCAGCCCGTTTTCCTTAAACGAAAACGGGATGCGTTTAAAAATGAAAAGTTTTCTTTTAATTTTTTAAGAGTAGGCGGTGGTCCGTGGGACCACTGCCTGCACTAAAAAACGGTTTTCGCATGCATTCAGAAAGGGAAAGGGGTCCTTTAGTCGCAACCAATCATACATACCTCTGTGATTGGGTATTAGGAAGGGACGCCCTTGACATGCCCCTTCCTAATACCGAATCAGTATGTAGTTGCAAATCCAATTTGCGATTCGGTAACAAGTTACTGAATCGCAAATTGGACTTGTTACATACCAAAATGCATTTTTGCTATCGCAAAAATGTTTGATACATCTGGCCCAAAGTGATCAAAGCCAAAATTTTGCATACTTTACTCACTCCTTCCATATCTGTCAGGATGCTTGCCAGGATTGTAGGTCTTCTAACCCCATCGATTCAGGCCATCGTTCCGGGTATTCTTCAATATGGAGCTCACCAAAGACTCAAAATCTGTCAACTTTGACAGGGCCTTTCCTATTCCTATCTAGTGCAACTGGAACCCAAGTCTTGCATACAACTTCAATGGTGAATAGACCATTTAGATGCCTGGAACATCAGAACGACCTTTGCCTCTGCCCCAGATCTATTAGAATCTGATGCAAGCCTCACAGGTTTGGGTGCCTGGTTTGGACCGACCTCGATTGGAGGCACATGGCTGGTGACAAAGTTAAAACTGCACATAAATTGTTTAGAGCTGTTGGCAGGCTCCTTTGCAATCCAGAGTTTTACTAAAAACAAAATAAAAATGTCCATCTTCGAATGGGCAACCTTACGGTGGTGCAGTATATAAATCATCCTGGCGGCGCTTGGTCTAAACCTTTGGCAGAACTAGCAAATAGTTTTTGGGAGTTTTGTTTCCAACGCAATATCTCTGTTCAAGCGTAATATCTCCCAGGTCCTCTGAACTCCATTGCAGACTGGCGCTCACATTTTAATCATGACTCCAGTGACTGCCGATAACATCCTTCCGTCTTCCAGTCTCTTTACCATAAAAGAGGTCCCCTTCACATAGACCTGTTTGCATCCAGACTCAACTTGCATCTTCCTCAGTTCTTCAGCTGGAGACCGGATCCGTTAGAACATGCGATGGATGCCTTTCTTCAGGAATGGTCCCAGAATACCAATTACACCTTTCCTCCTTTCTTTATGATCAGCAGACTTCTGGCTCAGGTCATACGACAAGGAGGCACCACAAAAGCATATGTCAGCCTGGTCTACACGGAGAAGCCGGTGTATGAGAACATCTGTCAATTCCTTTAGAGCAGCGTCACTTATGTAGTAAAATGTTTTACCTCCCTAGCTAGCGAGGGAAAAACTTATTGTACAATCAATCTGTACATATCAGCAATCTCAGCCAGTCATCCCCGAATTGATGGAAAACCTGTGAGAGAACATCCAATGATGTGTCACCTGTTAAAGGGAGTACAATTTTGCAATCCTCCTCTTCCTAAATACAGGCAGTAATTAGATGTAAATTTGGTTTTACAATTGGTTACAAGTTGGTCAGATATTCTTTATCTCTGTTCAAATTGCTGTCTGCTAAATTAACTATGTTGCTGTGTCTCATTTTTATCAAACATATTTCTGATATCAACGCTTTAGACATTTCTTCTCATCACTTTACCTCTACAGGGGTCCTGTGTTTTAGCTTTTCTATCCTGACCATCCTCAATTATGTGTGGTCCATTGTTTGAAGGTGTATAAACACCAAATCAATCATCTCAGACTGTCCTCTGATACTCAACTTCTCATTTCCGCACAAAAAAAACGCATCAACCGGTCTCTTTGCTTACCATGGCTCTTTGGGTTAAATGGGTGATGTCTTTAGCTGGGACTGATGTTTCAATTTTTGGAGCCCACTTCTCTGATAAGGGGGTGGTTCATGGCATCCAAAGCCTTTAGGGCGTGTTCACGTCTGGAGGACATTATGAGATCGGCCGATTGGTTGAATGATAATAATACCTTTCATACTTTTTGTTGCAAACCTGTACATACAGCTTCTTCTGTGGTGATAAATATGCTTTAAACAAGCATACCTGGAGCCTCTGTGACTTGCCATAAACTCTAGATTTTACTAGTTTTACAAAGGAAGGTCTTAATTTTATTAAAGACACAGAGGCAAGTACTACCCGACCGCAACGATTCATTAACAATGTTTCTCCCACCATACAGTGCGTCATCATCTACAGCTACATGAATTACCTACTACATCTTCCTTCTCCAGGATTCCAGTTGGTTACTCTCCACATCTTTCCTGGCATGGTACTATTCCTTCAGAGGCTCCCCTTTCTGGATCCAGATTTTTGGACTTCACTGTGGAAATTTTGACCCTTGTGTTGGCGGTCTTCCTGATTTTACCATTATTCCTTTCCTCTACATGCCTTCTCACATAAGACAAGAGGGCTGTTCACAGCCATGACAGGAGTTATAGGCAGTGTTATGTCCTGATTGGTTGTCATGTTGGACTACAGTTTTGTCCCTATTGCTCATTGCTTTTTCTTGATGGCTGCTGTTGAAAATAAAGCAAGTTAATATGGCATAATACTACCCTACCTGTCTTTAATAAACTTAAGACTTATCTTCATAAAACTAGTAAATTCGTGATTGTGGCATCCACGTCAGTAGCCCTTAAACAGGACTCAGGCCTGCTATTGCAGAGCCTGTGTGTGCAGTTTTGAACTGCCATGCCAACCGGATAAGTTAACCCTCTTGCCAGGCCTTCCTTTTATTACATATAAGTCACCCCTAAAGCCCTGGAAAGCCCAAGGGCAGGGGGCTGTATATTTAAAAGGTGGAAATGTACTTTTAAGCTTTACATGTCCAGGTAGTGAACAACTCTTAAATTTGTTTTCCACTACTGCAAGGCCTATCTCTCCCATAGGTTAACATTCGGGATTGCCTTGTTACATTTTATACGTGTTATTTCCAATTGGGAAGAAATGGGACCCCTGAGTTTGGTGTCTCTAGAATCACAGTTTAAAATCACAATTTCTGGTGAAATTAGATTTTAAATTGTAATTCTGAAAATGCCACTTTTAGGAAGTTAGCATTTTCTTACTTTAATCATCTAGTGCCTTCTGTCTGTCCTAAATACACCTCTGGGAGAGTGTCTGCTGGGATCTTGTGCATTCCCTCCAGACAGCCACACACAAAGGGAGCTTAGGTGTGACTAAGTGGCCACCTGCATGTTGATAGCCCATCCTGGTCAGAATGGAGGGGAGGGGTTGACACTTACACCTGAATGGGCTAGGTCCTACGCCCTCACAAAGGGCTGCATAACCCCCTGCAGTGTGTCTGGAGCCAGGACAGGGACTTTGTGCACTTCAAAGGCCTCTCTTTGAAGTTTCTCCACTCCAAAGTCACCACTGGGTATAAGAACTAGACTTCTGACCCTACCAAATCAGTTAACGTCTGGACCTGAGGACAGGAATAAGGGCTGATGTGCTGCTGAAGGGACTGTTACTCTGCTGTGACTCTGCTGGACTCCTGCTTTGCTGTGCCTGCCCTGCTGCCCTCCTTGCCTGGAAGTGAGAAGGACTGGACCTCCATCTCTACATCTCTAGAACCAAAGTGACTCCAAGGGCTTGCTGTCTTGCTTCCTGTTCTGAAGTTTTAGGGGCATCAAAGACTACACTCAACTCTGCTAAAGGTTCTGGGCTCTGCCAACTATGAGTCCTACCCTGCAAGTGGTGCCAATCCAGTCCTGGGCCCTTGGATGTGGGTTCTGCAACTATTTTCTACAGAAATCCATGCATCGTCTTTACTGTGCCAATTGGAACCACTGCATCTCTCTTCAACACAGACACATTGCCACTGCAGACAAAGACATCACATCACCAACTGCATGGCTTGGAACCGGCGCATCGCCTCAGTCCTGATGCATTACTTTCACTGCTCGACAATGATGCATCTTCTTCACTGTAAAGCGATTTGACGCCACGCCACTGCTCGAGGACATCACACTGATGACTGTGTGGATTAATAGCAACACATCCCTGACTGCGCTGAGCAGAACTGACGCATCATCTTTGCATCGCCCCCTCTGCTCCTCTAATCGGATCTTTGATGTCGACGCAACCCTCCACACAAGGTACTTTTTCAGCAGGACAAGGTTGGACCCTGTACCTGGCCCGCGCTCCATGGCTGTCAGCCTGATCTTTTGGATTTGCCCTAGTCTAGCGTGACCAGCTAGCTCTGGGTGGAGCTTTCAAAGTCCATGCACTATATTTGCAGATAATCTTTAAAAATTAATATCTCGACTTCTATTGATTGGATTTCTGTTTTGTTGTTTTGGTTTTGCATTGTTCATTAAATGAACCTTTATTTTTCTAACCTGGTGTAGATTATTTTTGTGTGGTGTTTTCACTGATTTACTGTTGTAAGTGTTGCACAAATACTTTACACTTTGCCTCCTAGGTTAAGCCTGTCTGCGCCAAGCTATCAGAGGGTGAGCACAGGTTAATTTATGGTGTTTATCTGACTTACCCTGACTAGGACTGTGGTTCCTTCTTGGATAGGGTGCCTACCTCTGCCAACCAGTAATCAATTTCTAACAGTCACCTTCCCAGAGGTAAGCAGGACTTTACTGAATTTTTCTCACTGGAATAGGCAACTAAGGAGTACCACAAAAGATTACATTGCAGCATCCAGATAAAAATGTTAGCTTCCTGTTCCCAGGCTATTATGTATATCCATGCCTTTCTGTAGAGAAGGAAGAAGAAAAGGAATGCCTGCTAAGTTAAAGTGTACAAGGTCAAAAAGACCCTATCTGGCCTGGCTCATGTGTCTCTTCTCCTGTTTGGCCTTCAGAGCTTTCAACAACCCTTTAGGCAAATGGATTTCCTGTCTTTAAAGGATCTTCTGAATAGCTTGTAACAGAACCTGCAGACCCTTACAGTGCAGGTGAAAGAAACACTACACAGACATAGTGGGGATCAGTGGCAGCCTTCTTCATCCACAGGAAGGGCACTTCACAAAAAGTGAAAGCAGTGTTAGAACAAATTATCTCACAAATGTGAGAAAGACAGGTGGTCTTAGTGACGGCTGTGAGATGTTGAATGAAGTGAGACATCATTTGTTTTGAGGTAAACAAAAACCCTAAGAATGTTGGAGAACGTCTACTAGAAATGTTCTAGGATCCAGTCAGCATACGCCAGAAAACAAACTGAGTTTGTGAAGCAAACTGCCAGTACAGTGCATGCTGAGAGATGGAAGCTGCTGAGCCCTTAAAGGTGCAGTGTATGAAGTATGAAAGGTCTTTTGAACTGGTGCACTTTAACTTACCAGGCATTCCTTTTCTTCAGTTATCTCTACTGAAATGCAGGGTTGTACAAACACTTTAGTCTGGAAAGCTAACACTTTCCAGCTAGGTGCTGCAATGTGGTATTTCGTGCTATTCCTCAATTGGCTGTGTATTCCAGTGAGAAAAACTCAGGCAAAGTCTTCCTCTGTGGCAGTAACATATTATTGACTTAAGACAAAATGTATTTTTCTACAGTATTATGGAATAGAAGTGTTCTAGGGTCCCTGCCATTTGGTGGGAATATTCTATGTTTATTATTATCAGTGAGGATGCTATGACGCAGAAACACTAGGCCCATACTCAATAACGTGGCCAACTTTAAACACCGGAAGCCCTTCACTCCTCTATTTCCTTCCCCTTTCACACCCACGTTGTGTTTCTTACACACTGAAATCACTCACTGCTGATTACATGTGGAACAACAAATAAAAATTCCAATTACAAATAAAAAACATACAAACCAGTGAAACTAATGCAGAATCACAATTAAGGAGAAGGGCAAGAGAGAGAGAGAGAGAGAAAGAGAGCACAGCAACAGGAAATTCCACTATAAACATGAGGCTTTCTGAATAGGAAACATTCAGCATACAACACTGTATTAACCCAATATATTCCAACCACATACCTTTAAAAAGTATTTTTTTTTAAGTCAGTGTACTGTAATGTGATTAAAAAAAACTATAACTAATTAGATTTTAGAACTCTCCCAACTTTTCAATACTATCCCTTAGGCCAAAACTTTTACCATCCAAATAAAGTTTCTTTCATTCCAGTGGCAGGTGCCAGCATAAGCTCCATTTTCCAAAGTAGTGGGATTCACCACACATTTAACTTGTTCACCTATTGCCAGACAAATATTTTAAATGAATTCATCCAAAGTGCAAAAAGCTTCAAAACAAAATATTTTCAAATGAGATGAAGCCTGTTTCAATGAATTAAGGAAGAACATCATCTCTCTAAGACTGTAAAACTCAATATGTATACTTTTTCAGAGAAATCAAACACTCTCTGAACACATTTCTACTGGCATTAACATGCTGCTCTCAAATTACTTGTAGTGTGATTTGCTAATCCACTTGACAAGATCTTACATATACTAGTTGCAGAAAGATCACCACTCTTCATAAAGAGAAGGAAAGGCAGCTGCAGACATTGACAATAGGAATTTGACATAAAGATGGAACTCAAAATTCTAGACAAAATACCGACCATTGTTTTTCAGCATCGTTTATTAAATGGTCAAAATGTACAAGATATATATATATATATACACAGACTTGACTTTAAAATAAAATACAATTTCTGTCCAGAGAATACCTTTTAACCTGCATAACGTTATACCTATTATGCATGTAGTGTATGCTATTTGTGTCCTTATGGCTTCCATGTAAATTATTTATCAAGCTGATCTGTATTTACAGGCAATGACAACACATCCCATTATCAAGTTGATCTGTATTTTTTCCAGTGAAACATATTTATTTTCGATGCTGTTGTTCTTATGTATAGTATTGCCCCCCTCAATACTTTGCTTTGTTTCTAAATGCCATGCCCCACTATCTCTGTAAAACATACTGACACGTTGTTTGCTTCTATATAAAACTGGAAACATAATAAATATGATTTTACTTAAAAGGTGAATTCTAAGTTAAAACATCAAGGAGGAAGGGGGTGGTGTTGCTCAGTACATTTTAGACACCATCCTACGATGTCTATTAAAACTACTGCTTTAATAAAATACAGTTTGCATCCAATATTTTGACTGAAGTAGACCGCATAGAGAATACATTTTAACCTGCATTATGTTAGATTCAACACTACGTTGTTAGTTGCTTCAATATACAACTGCAAGAACAATGTTTTAAACAGTTTTAGAAATTCAGACATAATATACAGCTATTCTTGCTCAAAAGGCAGTCCAGATGCTGTTTCAATTTGCATACTTTAGTATTTATATAATCTTCTTGGAAAATAAACCTATTTCTTCACTTTAGCTTTTCTCTTAACTGACTTGGATAATTAGGCATTTTTATTGAGGCTCCACAAAATTAGTTGGATATCTTTTCTTCATTGGCAGTGAGGTATACTTCCAATGTAAAACATTTCCTACTTATTGTATTTTACACATGTTTTATTATAGTGTGATTCTTGCAGAATGTTTCATTAAGCACTGTTCAGCAATTACTAAATGTTTTAGGAGAAAATTACTGGCGATAATGGAAGCACATCAGGCGTATTATAAGAGGAGCCCACCTACTTCCAAAGAGGTATTCTGGTGGAAGATAAAAGATGTCCATTGTTACAAACTGAAATACACTGATTTTAAGGACAGCAGACGAATGAAAAGTTGTTTGAACACACAAGGATTTAAATCTATAATAGGATGGTCAAACACAAATCTGTGTAGTAGATTCAGCTGTCCTGTGAGCCAGAAGTCTATAGTTCATACAGTGATACAAAAAAACATGTGAAAGGAATGCAAAAGTGCAATGACGCTAAAATTAAAGCAACTAAAACAGAAATCCTATACAAGAAACACAATAAACAAAAGTAAAATTTTAGCCAAACATTAGTGTTCACAAAAATAATGTAACTCAATAGGCGTCTAGGGAAGAAATTAATTAATTCAAAGTTTATGGAGAAACCTATCCCAAACGCATACCTCTTTCACCTTTTTAGGCCGAGCATAAGCGTACAAACTCTTGTATACTTAAGTATACTTAGACTTCTCTAGGCGTCCAGCTATTTCATTTGTCAGTTTCAGTGTAATTTAAAAATCCTTGCTTGCTACTGATCAGTCATGCCTCTTTGTCCCGCCTTTTTCCTCTTTAGGGACTAACTACTGGATAATTACGCCATGGTTCTTTATCTCTTGGTTTCAAGGACTACTTTTTTCCCTTTCTTGCTAGTGTTACAGTGTGAAGGCTTCAGGCTGAGCTGCTTGAATTGTATTGCAGCATTCATTCCTCCCACCTTCTCTTTTCTCGTTTGAAACATGACTGCACCATTATTGCCTGTCTTTTCTGTGTGCTCCCCTGACTTCACAGCTGCCAGGCTTCATGTTTAAGCATGGAGGCCACATGCCTTTTTTTTTGTTTTTGCTTTTTCACAGCGCAAGCTTTAGAACTGGTAAGCATTTCAACATCACAACACGCTTCATGGACGTACTGCTTCATCTTTAAGCAGCAGTGAAGTGGGTGCTGTGATGATGAAATGCTAACAAGTTCTACATCTCACGATATGTTTCTAGTGCATATTTAGTCAAACTTGTACATTGCAGGAAAAAAAAAGAAGGGCGTGCAGCCGCCATGCTTGAACATGAATCACAGCGTCATGAAGTATGACAGCCGTGTACCGTACTTTTGTGTCTGCAATGAACAAGCTTGTTTACATATGCACCGAAAACATAGTTTGAGCCCTTAATCACATTCATCCCGCCTCTCTGAGATCCCGCCTACATCGAGGAAAAAAAGGGTGTTCACACGTCACTATTGGGAATGTCTCTGGCCGTAATGCCACATCCTTATCCAGTCCAGGTTCAGAGAGGGGGAAGGGTTAATGCACCTGCTCCTGCAATGATCTGCGAGCAAATCAAACCATGGGCAGCACCGATTCAGCAACTCATCCTTAAAGCATGATAAAATAAATGAAACAAAATAATTTATCTTACAATTTGACATTTTTTCCCTTGTGAAAGAATTATCTTTAAAAATAAATGTATTCTACTGTAAATTTGGAAAACTCTGATGTGAACATCGGCGCTAGAGAATTCAGCATCACTGTACAATAAACGTCGATATCTAATATATTTAGCCTTGTGATGTACGTATAGTCGTATTGTAAATTAAACCCTGGTAAAATAGTGTTTTTTACAGAAATGTTGTTACTCTTTGACATTAATCCAGCTTTCCTCTCTGTGTGCATTCGCAGTACTGCTGTTGGTGTGTGACACACCCAATGTGAGTACTGTGACAATCTTGCAGGGAGATGCGCTTTAGTGTGTGTGCACTGCTTCTTCTGCTGTGTGACGCACGTTGTGTGTAAGACACTTCTATGGATGTGCGATGCACACGTGTGCTTGAGCGTGCATGTGTGTGCACTGCTCCAGCTGTGTGACGCATGTTGTGTGTAAGGTACTCCTATGGATGTGGGATGCACTCTTGTGTGTGTGTATGCGTGTGTGTGTGTCTGTTTACATGCATGTGTGTGTGCACTGCTCCTTCTACTGTGTGACACACGTTGTGTGTAAGGCACTCCTATGGATGTGTGATGCACTCGTGTGTATGGGTGTGTGTGTGTCTATGCACTGCTCCTTCTGCTGTGTTTGAAATAATATTCCTGTAGGCCTGCTAGTCCTTTAGTTATCTGCAGGGCCACTGGAATTATGTGCAAGAAAAGTCCAGTTATGCATTTACAATGCGAATAGTGCTAACTCAAGCAAATGCAAGACCTACTGCATTGCAAATGCTTGTTTGATTTTACTTGCGATTCAGGCAACATACTTATTCCTGGTTATCTGATCTTGATGTACCATTTAACCACTTAGTTAATCTGTTGGCAAGCCTCAGAGGTAGGCACTGCTGGTATTTTTTAGAACATTTTAACTATCAACCTGAATCTTCAACATATTTATTTGATATATTAATAATATATGAGTATGCGATTTCACAAGGGTAGGGAGCTACACATTATTTACACATGGAAGAGATTTGGCTATCAATCTTTTTATCTATTAGCAAGACGTTTTCTTCAAATACCATAGGGCTCATTCACAGAAGAATTTGTGAGTATGAGATGTAGTACAAGAAGGGTGCTCTTTTACGTACTTTTAGATGTTTTTGTGAATTGGCCACGAAAAGTTCTGCCTGTTGGTAAAAGTGCAAAACGTGCACAATTGTTTCTTTGCGTATTAATTGTATATGCATATTCCATTCAAGTTCCATTTTAGATGTTTTTAGACCAATTCACAAAGGCATACAGGAGTGCACAACACAACACTTCAGAAGAACTATCTTACATACTTCAAAATACTATTGTGAAAGAGGCCTTTGATCTTAGAAAATAAGGATAAACTGAAAGCTCCTGCTAATAAACAAGATAGTTGTCATTCAATTGGTATATTAAAACTAGTCACCAGGTTAGAAGGGTTCTTAAAGAATGTTGTGTTAGATTGAAACAAGATTTAATTCCAATATTATGCAATTTACATAATAAAACATTTGGACACTCTATACAACCAAACGCTATGAAGGCACTCTTAATTATTTGAGCTGTAGTTATAATAATTAGAAATTTACCACGTTTGCCCCATAATCCAAAATCTACCGTATAATTTGTAGATGTTAACGAATATTTTTATTCTAGATCAAACGACTCCAAAGGTTACTTAATTAAAATAATGCAATATATGGCACAGAGTAGTGGCAGACCCTTTGCAAAGGTTAATTGGTCATCCTTAACATGATGGTTCCTGTATTCATGTGTTGAACCGGGGCAAATTAGGTGAAACCCTTCCCTAGGCAGTAGTAATGTGTGCTGATGTAAAAAAATACTACCACAGAATCAGTTGTGTTTAGTTGTATAGTTTGCCTATTCCCTGACCCATAATTATCTCAGCCCTGTCATATAATTTTAGTGACCCCATCTATAGCCCTATGTTCTTACTTAACAATGACTAAGAATGGTACACATATCTTACCTATCTCGGAAAGAATAAAGGCTGGGTTTGTGTTATTAGGACTCAAATCTGTGATCTGCCGGTCACTGCAGATGACACTCGAGAGAGTAACTCATTGAGCATTCTCCTCTACATTATATGTGCAGAGAGTCAGAAATAGCAACAGTGTCAGCCTTGATGAATGGAAGTTTTTCACACGTGAGATTGATTTTTCTTGACTAAACACGCACGACATTTGACTTAATGGATAAGGGGTCGATTGAGAAAAGCATTTATGACTATGTAAGAGAAATAGTACTACAAGAGTACTCTTTTTCATACTTCTAAATGCCTTTTTTAATTGGTCCAAGACAGAGGAGATCTACATCTGTAAAGAAATCATCCATGTGCTTTTTTCCTGGAGTGCTAGCCTCTAATTACAAAGACCTGCAAAATCTAGCAAACACATATTCTATATTGTTACAGTTGAAAACTGCACCCCTTAAATAATGCTTAATGGGCCATCAAACATGAATCCTCTATTATTTCCCCCTTCAGCAGATGTGGGAAGAGCAGACAAAGGTTACTGGGTCCAGATCGTAACAATCAGAGCCTTTTACTACTGTTGTCTTGGCTTTTACTTTACTGTTGGTCCCAAAACCGAGCACCAAGTGCACCCCTTTAGCACTTCACACTTGCTCAGAACTGTAACATATCGATCAATAATTCATTATCCAGCCAAAGTTGTTACTCTACATTAAATTGTGTTTACTCTCAACACACAATGCAAATGACAAGTATACAGTACACAATTAGTAAGATGACTAAGAGCAATCAGGGGAACTCATGTGTGAGACTGGTCCTGTGAGAAAGGTGTCACTGAAGCTGGTGGAAGTGGAGCCATGCTCCATTGGATACAGTCACAATCAGGGGAATTCTTGGGGGGGATCTTCACTAGGCCCACTGAAGTTGATGGAAGTGAGGCCATGCTCCATTGGATACAGTCACAATCAGGGGAATCCTTGCTGGGGGATCTTCAAAATCTTTCCTGCATCTTACCTTCTTTTGATGGTATTGTTTCTGCTTGCACTCACTTTGAATCGCCAGTTTGGGCACTGACTGCACGCTATTCAGGGCGTTTTCACCCAATTCTGGGCTACCTTACCGCAGAGCACCGACAGATATGCCAACCTGATGGAACCAACTCCATTGCATTTCTGCCCTTGGTGCCATGCTTAATTTCGCCACACCAATCAACATCTTGTGTGTAACCTCTGCCTCTCCCCTGCTCATCAACAGGCTACCTGTGTTGCCTGAAGACCACTTGGACTGAAGAAGATGCTTCAGGATCAGAGCCACATTGATTGGAAATGGTGAAAAAGACTCCTGATGACACCCCAGACATCTTTGGGGAGGAACACGCACAGGAGGAACCTGCGCAGGAAGAGGAGGCCCTTTCCATTCACGACTCCTCCGACTCCATCGTCCAATCGGATATTGAGAGCCATGAAATCACCTTGGCGCAACCTTTAAGTACAGTCACCCAACCTGCTGACCTCAAGGCTGTTAAGAGGCCCCTTCTAGAGGTCGCTGGTCTGCCACTGCCACCAAGCCATGGTTGGAACAAAAAAACAGCTTCAGCTGTCCCGCCTTCCGGCACAGCCCCAAAAACATCAGCCAAGACCAAGTCATCTGCTTCGACCTCCTTCACATCAGAACAAGAGGTTGCTTCCATTTCGAGCCAAGCCTCGGTTTTGAGCGAACACCTACAGCCTCCACTTCGGTGCTAACAAAATCACACCAACCAAAACCTTTGGTGCTGAAACACAACGGAGCCGGAATCTTCGGACCACAGAGACTCCAGCCAATTTTCTGCTCCAATTTCTCATGTGGAGCCTATACTGGAGACTATGGACACATGTCAGAACCACCTCCAAATTCAGGAGGGTACAGGCTGCAATATCTCTCACCTCCTGTACTTTTGAAGAGGAAGCTGTCCTTTCAGGAAGCTTTGGACACTCCTGCACCTCAGAAGAAGAAAACCAAGGACAAGGCCACCAGCCCACCTCGTAGGCCTTCTCCACCACCTCTTGCTCCACCTCCACCTTCTCGCCTCCTCCTTCTCCTGCATCACATACACAGGGAGATTACACTCCCCAGGATCCCCTTTATTTACTGGGGATGATTTGGGTGGGCCTCAATATGATCCAGATCCCTGGGACACTTATGATCCTGACCCCATCCCTTCTGACAACTACCCTGCACGCCCCTGGCTCCAAGAGGACACTACATCCTACCAATAAGTAGTGGCACAGGCAGCTGCATTCCATAATGCAGAGTTACACAAGGACTTGCTGTTCAATATACTAACCTCTACACACAGAGATATTCAGCTCCTCCCAATGCTTCCTGGCATGCTTCATCGTGCTGACGAAGTGTTTAAGGAATCTGTCCACTCTAGGGTTATCACCCCTAGAGTTGACAAAAATACAGACCAGCTCCTTCTGACTCAATATATTTTAGATCTCAGGTCCCTCCTGACTCAATTGTTGCCACCACAGAGCGAAAACGTGCCAACAATCCGGCCACTTGGGACTCCCCTCCTCCAGAGAAAGAGAGTAAAAAAATGTATGCTACAGACAAAAGGGTTGCTGCGCAAGCAGTCAATCACCACTGGTGTATAGCTAACGTGCAAGCATTATTGGCCAGATATGACCGAGCTCACTGGGATGAAATGACGGAGCTCCTTCAACTTCTACCAGATGAGCATCGGAAAGGAGGGCAACAAATAGTTGCTGAAGGACAAGCAATTTCAAACAACTCAATTTGTTGTGCCCTGGATGCCGCAGACACCGCTGCATGTGGCATTAATACTGGTGTCTTCCTCAGAAGGCACGCTTGGCTTCGCTGCCCCGGTTTCAAACCAGAGGAACAGCAAGTGATCCTTAATATGTCCTTCGACAAGGAGCACCTTTCTGGGCCTCAAGTGTACACTACCCTTGAAAAGCTCAAAAAGAGTACAGACAGAGCAAAGGCCCAGGGGGCCCTACAATCTCCAGCATAGAGGGGCGTTTTTTGTCACCCTGGTTTTTGAGGTTCCTTCAAACCAACATCTTCTATGTCGTCTCCATCAAACTCCAGACAGCCTCAAGCCTCCTAGTCTAGAGGTTTCTACAGGGTTTCCTTTAGAGGGCAACAATAATAAGGAATGAGGTGAGAGTACTGCCCCCAAAGCAGTGAGTACCTCCTTCTCCCCCCTGCTCATCTCACACCTATCGGGGGAAGGCTGCAAATGTGTCCTCTCCATTATCCAACATGGTTATTGCCTGGAGCTCATCACCACTCTTCCCAATATTTCCCCTCACACCCACAGACTATCTCAGGAAACCTCACTATTCTCAAACAAGAGGTCCAATCCCTTTTATCAAAGGGGCCATAGACCCTGTTCCATTGCAACACCAAGGGTCGGGAGTAGTCTCCCTATACTTCCTAATTCCCACAAAGGATGATTCTCTCAGGGCTATTCTCGACCTCAGACCCCTACACCAACATAACCTGACTTGTTATGCTAAAGCAAAGAGACCATTACCTGTTACACCTAGAGCATATTCTACTAGAAAACAAGGTGGCATTATGGCTTTTCTTAGAAATATCGCTATAGCTGACATTTGTAAGGCAGCTACATGGTCTACACTACACACATTTACAGAACATTACTGAGTGGATGTACTAGCACGTCAGCAAGCCAACGTAGGTCAATCTGTGCTATGAACACTTTTCCAGTCAACTGCAACTCCCACAGGCTAGCCACCACTTTTATGAAGAGACTGCTTTACAATCTATGCAGAGCATGTGTATCTACAGCCACACCTGCCATTGAATGGAAAATGTAACTTACCCAGTAAGCATCTGTTCGCTTCATGTAGTGCTGTAGATTCACATGCGCCCTCCCTTCTCCCCGAACACCTGTGACTGTTGCAGTTACATTGTATTTGTACATATGTAGTTACATTTGCATGGATATCTCTTTCTCTATACTTCTCTTACATTCCTCTTCTCACTCGCCTGCGGGAAAACAATCTAACGAAGGAGTTGGTGCCCATGCGCACTATCATCGAGAAGAGGAGTCACACGATCCCATAACTCAGAACACTTCTTCAAAGAAAAAGAACTTGCACCATTCCGGACCCAACACTGGATGGCATGAGTATGCAGAGCCTGTGAATCTACAGCACTATATGCCACAAACAGATGCTTAATGGGTAAGTAGCATTTTCCTTCTTTACTATGTCCTTCTCTTTTGTGTTCCAACCACTGATCAATTTGCTTTGGGTTTACTGTACCAATGTTCAACACCTTTAGTAGCAAGACGTTATGTGTTGTAAACACTAACATTTGTCTAAACAATTGACAGACTGCACTGCTAATATTTCTCTTTGTTATACTGCCTCACAAAATGTCTGTGGGGATGTGTGACGTTTGTATCTCGCTGTACCAATGTAACAGTACACAGAAAGGTAAAAATACATGTCCTGCCACTATTATCTGTTACTGCCTCCATTGTCAGTATTCCATATACTAGTGAGCTGACAGCAGCCTTGCATAGAAAGGGAGGGTGCATATAGTGGCTCCCAGCTATGGGTTCCATTCTGTGTTACAAGAAACCCTCAGTGAACATGGATGATTGTTGTATGTGCTGAGGCAAAAAATGTGACACATTCTCTAGTGGCATGCCACAGACCTGTTACATTCCAATAGCGGGCTACAGGGGAAAATCAGCTTTGTTATTTAATACGTTGCCTAACTTAATAGTGTGCTTTGGCGAGTTGTTGCTCATCTAACATTTTTGTTAAATTTCTTAGGTCATATGGATGCATTGATATATTGACAGTGAATGGGCTAGATCAGCTTTTAAAAAATCCTAGGCATATGAAACAAAACTAATGAAATCTATATTAGTATCCCAAAAAGTATTAATTACTCTTTAAGAAATGTGATAGCTGGGAAATATCCAACATCCGATAAAGAAGTGTTTAATCTCCAATTTCTAGGACTTGGTTGAGTTTTAGGGTACATATTAATTATTAGGATACCAGACAAGGAGCTGACTATCAGATATGTGAGGAATCAAAATTAATTGAACAAAGATTAACTAAAAGGTGATTGTTAACTAGTGAAAACAAATCTATAATTTTATTAGGCCAAATTTGTGATGTCACTCACAAACTGCAAATCAAATAGGACTTGGGGCCTGTTTAGAGTTTGGTGGACGGGTTACTCCGTCACAACGTGACAGATATCAGGTCCGCCAGATTATGATCTCCATTGGCTATTATGGGATCGTAATTTACAGTAGACGGGATAACTGTCACTTTTGTAGCAAGTAACCCCCTCCGCCAAGCTCTAAATCAGGCCATTACTTGCTCCCAGCTCCTTATTGTATCTATGATTCAACGTAGTATAGGCTTAAGTGCTGTCTATAGCTGGTTCAAAAGGCATGTTGTCGATTGCTGGTTCAAAAGGCATGTTAAAATCACATTTCAATGCCATTTGTCATTAACCAGTGTTGCTGTTCTATTTCACGGATGCCAGACACACATCAAAATTGTTTGCTAATGTATGCTAACTACAAGTTAATCCGTGGTTAACTTTTGCAAAGCAGCTTTCCGAATCTCTAACAACATCTACTTCATCTTTTGAATCTTTTTTGTGCATGTGAGTTCAGATTCCCTTGAATATACAAACAAGATTACCCAAAACAGCACTATCAACTTCTTTTACGCATCAGAGACAGACCTTATTCAATCATACGTTTTGAACTAAACAGATGGCATCTCAATCCTATCTTTTTTGAGTTACCTTTATTGAGAAGTTTACTCAGACCTCTGACATTTCAGGTAATTAATACAATGTGATTTATGAGATTAATATATTAATAAACCCTATTAACTTAATTGATTAACTTTTTTACCAGTTACCTTGCATAAGACAATATACTATACCAGAAACCAAATCAGAAAACATACATGTATATATGTTTTTGAAATGACATGTTGAATTATATCAAGTTAAGCTTAACCCTTGCCAGCAGCTAACACCCACAGTGTGCAATCATGCATTAAGGGGTTTGGGTGCAAGGCCTGGCCTGGGGCTCAGCCCTGCGCCCTAACATCTATGATCAGCCAACCAGCATTTGGCTGTGCACAGCAGTGGTTGGGCACAAGGCCTGTAAGAAGGCCAGGCCCCACACTCAGCTTCCTGCCACAAGCCAACCTCCATGACTTCAGCCTTTATACATTCAGCCATATGCTTCAAACATTTGGCACAAGCGCTGTTCCCTATGCCATGCTGTCAGCTGTACATGGCTTTTAGCCATGCACAACAGGAGCTGATAGTAGGGACTACCCTGAAGCCAAGCCCTTCACCCATGACCCTGCTCCCACTCAACCCATGTTGTGCACAGCCTTCAGCCTTGTGAAGTGGGAGTTAGGACAAAGGCCTGGCTTGCCACCAGGTCATAAGTTTAATCATGTGCTATTGGTGATTTTTTGGCAAAGATGCTAGGTCTGCCTTATATATGTTAATATGCTGACCCTTTGAGTAAAGCTAATAGCCCCTCTTTTTATATCTTGGTTTTGTGACCCATTGACATAGTCAGTAACTCTGCTATACTTAAATAACAACACATAATTAGTCTGAAGGCTATGCACTGCAGAGGGTAAAACGCTCATAGTGGGTTGGGTGCAGGGTCTGCCAACAGGCCTGGTCTGCGCACAACATCACACCGCATGCACCTATCAACATCTTACTTTACTTTAAAAAAATGGAAAATCACTAAAAAGCAAACATTAGAGTGACATTATAGTCAGGAAGTGTAATAAGGTGTTACTTTACATTTTAAAGAAAACTTAGGAATTTATTGAAAAAACAAAGGTTGACGGGACATTAGATTTAGATGAAAATCTCAGATAAAAATACAGTTTTAAACTATGAAAACCACTGAAATTCACTAGTTATAGTTATCTCAAGTAACTGTAACTCAAGTCATGCAGTAACTATAACATGTGCCCTCACCTTGCACTGCTAATTTCCTCACATAATATATTACTCATAGCATCTTGGATAACATGACTATAACATCTGAAATAAAATCATTGAATCCATGGATGGTGGGGGCATAAGTTATAGTTACTTTAGGGTTATAGCGTTGTGCTTCAAGGTCCTAGAAATACAAGAAACTTAAGTATGTTCACTTTCCATTGCACCACGTGTGACCTTTTTGCCATATCAGAGCCATCTTAGAGCGCCTTGAAGTCCTGGAGCCAGAAAAAAAATAATCAGGTGTAATGCAATATTTCTTAGCTGGGCACACTTATTATGTATCATTACTCTGCACACTGTCTGCATTTTGCCTGTAAGACACTTCAGAGCACCTCGAGGTCAAGGAACAGAAGAATGAATAGTTTGGCTTAGTGCATTCTTTTCCTGCAGGACTCACATTTATTATCAGTTCTGTGCATAACATCAACATGTTTCCTTGGCACATCTCACGGTCCTGTAGTGACAAAAAAAAGAGCCCTACCATGGAGTAGAAGAGGAGAGGTGGGAGGCTGTGAAGAGTAGTTGAACACATTGAGCATGAAAGGCTAGTTGCTTTGCCTACAGAGGGTCCACTCTATAGCACCTCCCAACTGGCAGGGAGCACACTGCCATGTGCTTAGCTGTGGCTAAGCAGGTTGAGGTCTGACCTTACAATTCTCAGACGAGAGAGAGCCAGAGCCTGCCGGGAGTCGCAAGCGTGACTGCGTGGAGCCAACTTTGCCAATAAGGATTAGGACCGCGCTGCACTGCTGACAGGTTTTGTACTGCCAATGAGGGTAAGCTGAGAACTAGGCCACTGGAGTCCCAGGGGATATACTGCCTGTGGTTCTGCAACCCCATTGACTCTAATTGACTTACACTGGAGAACTCTTGAGCACAGCCTAATAGTTTACATTCCCTAGATGCAGTCATAAGTGAATGTGGAATAACAGCGCACCTGAGAATTGGTAATACAGGGAGTGAATTGGCAACTACTAGTCTGTACATCAAGGGGGTGTTATTGCTTGTTAAATGTCGTTTACCTTTGCAGGTGTACAGTTAGAATTAAAATACTATGCTTCTCTTTATACTAAAAATAAGTATTTGACTGGACATTGATTTATTGCATGTATTGCTTACGCGTTGAGTTATTGGTCGTGTTCACTAATCTGTATCTGAGCTTTCCCTGAAGGAGCCTGGACTGCTCAAGCTACACTACCCAACTGAAAGTCTGATGCAGAAGGGGGTGCTAGACCCAGTTGAGCAGGATCCATAGTGGGATGGGCCCCAGGATATTAGAAGTAAAAGGCCTCAGCCACTTTGGTTGGGCCCAGTAGCTCCTGTGCGCCCCGTGGCCTGCTGAATGGAGTACTGACACAAACTATACATATATTTAATATAGCGAAGCAAAAACCATTTCAACAGTAACGCACTTCTGCCTCTGTTTACAATAGCCATGCTAGGCCAATTATCTCCTCCATAATTGAGTGAATGAGGTATCTCTCCTCGGACACTACCCATGTCTTCTTAGCACACCACTAGGTCTCCTCAAGCTGTGAGGAGGAGTGTCAGTCTCTGGAGTGCAGACTTAGGCCTAAGCAAATCCCCTCATCCAAATGTTGTCAGAGGCAATCTCAGATGCTTTGTGGAAAGGGACAGTAGTCTGAATTATAGATGTTCTTGGGGCTCACCATCCATGATCCCCAGGTCTCAATGATGATAAACTGGGCAATGGTCAAAGGTGACACAATTGCCATGTAGGATACAAGATCGGCAAGACGGCAGGGAGCAATTCGGGACCAGTTGGTACTGGTCAACTGGGCACTTCATGAAAAGGCCTCCTGCAGCTTGTTGCATCCCTTTAGCCACCGGGGAGGTCAGCAAACTGACACTTGAAATTCACTCCTTTGTTCTGGGTGAGAGAGCAGATCTAGTCCTTCAGGGCTTATCTGGGGTTACAGCAAGCAGAGTACAGTCCATTTCTGATCGTCTGCAGGTCCAGAAAGTCCTCTGCAGGATGTGGCCTGGAGTTCAACATTTATGACTGGCACTATCTAATATTGGTCCATGGAAATAGGTAGGCCCCTCCTCTGTGATCACTCAAAACTGATTCTGGGGTAGCTTCCTTCCATCTAGGTTTGCAGCCCTCCTGGCTGGTGGAACAAAGGTTTGCCTTCCCCAGGTCTCACCTTACATATACTTGTGAAATGGTAGGCCCTTTACAAGTACATGACATTCCTGGGTCCATCCTAACTGGTCTTCCTGCAATGCCCAGGCCATTGTGTGTGCTCTGGGAGCAGTTTTAACACCTCATGAAGGTCAAGCACTGAAAAAACACCTGTCAGTAGGCTAATGCTAATTAGACTGCAGAAGGTTCAGGCAGGTAAAATGTGACTTTCTAAAAGTTACTTTTCCTAAATGTTTATTAAAAATCAAACTTTTTCATTAAACTGGAGTTTTAACAAATATTTTTTTAATGACTTTTGTAGCTGTTTCCTGTTTAAATTTACAGATTACAACTCTACCACCCTGCCAGTTAAAATAATATATTATGAGGGTTCTTCACTGGAAGAACATGCCACCTTTAATTTCGCACATGTTCCACTTTTTAAATATCATGCAACCTGCCTTGTGAGTAACAGGGTGCACTAAGGGATGATTTAGTAATATGTAAAAGCCGGGTTTCCTACCAGTCAAAAAGGGTTATTTTGACAGGTTTGACTTTTCAGGCTGCTGCTGCCAGGTTACACATGGTAGGCATGAAGCAATGTTTTACAGGCACACCCTGTTGATGGCAAAATAGATGCTGCATTCCTCAATTGACGTTTACATTCCAGGCCCTGGATGCATGTTCTACACCATATATAAGGGGCTTATTGACAAGTTAAATCTGTGAATCAGGGGTAAGCGAATTTAACCATGTTTAAAGGGAGAGCGTGGGCAATTTACTATTTTTTAGAAGGGGTAAAGTGCACCATTAAAAACACAGCACACATACAATCCAGAAAAAGGAGAAAAATCTGGGTTGACCGCGCAGGAAAGGTGGACTTGCTACAGGGTTAGAGAGAGCCTAGTGTGCATGTATGTTTGGCCAGCTAGTGACGGCCAGCCAAACATAGAGGACACACTGAGAGCACTCCCCCTCTGTCCCTATCACGCCCGTGACCCCGCTCCTTTTACATTAAACCATAATAAACATAGTTTATTATGGTTTTACTGTAAACATTTTGCAGCTGCTGCAGCTGGTGGGGGGCGACGCTCCTCTGCCATATCAGAGAATCTGCCACTGACAGATTGTACAGACTAGATGGCATCAACGCTTACTAGGAACAAGTAACACGTACAAGATTTCTCAGTACATTATCGCATTCATAAAAAGCCTTGTAAAAGGTTACCGACAGAAAAGAAATGCTAAATGAAAAATCTGCATTTAAAAATGGAGGCTCTAAGCAGGCCCTAGCGTGCTTCACTACACTAGGATTACAGTCAATCTGGCATACTATGTTCTTGGCTGGCCTGCAATAGCTCAGGAGATGCATGCATCCACTGAACAAGTAAGGTAAACTTCCAGCAGTCCGTTTAGCCCTTCATCCTTTTGAGGAGCTGCGAGATGCAAACAACAGTTTTCGCAGTGATTTCACACATAAGCAAAAAAGCTGTGAGACATTATTTATTGGAATATTCAGTAAAAAGTCACGTAACAGCCGATATCCCAAGATAAAACAAGAGTTTAGCATCCAACAGCTGCATTACGAAAAACACCCCAGATGCACAGCGGGCTCTTGCACCCACAAGCTACTTTAGAATTAAAGAAGTGGCTGCGAATGCCTGTGTGGGCACTTATGTAATTACAGTCAAACATGCACATATTTTACATCTGCATCTTCCCGAATGGGCATTTCTCATTTGCATGGGCATGTGATCCTGTGCAAATGAGGGAACTCCTTTGTAAAGCAAGCAGGCTATCTGTGTCGAAATGATTATTTGTCAAATATGAAGTGTCACAGTGCCAGAGCGCCACCAGATTGCGCTCTATGGGAGGGAAGCCTGGAACCCCTTACGTTTTCCACGCAGGCAGGTACACTCAGATTATTCACCAGCCTGGTGAGATGGCCTCCTTAAAGTGCGGCCAGTGCCTCTGCACTGAAAGATGCTGTCCAATTTTTTGCCAGGGACAGCAATGATTGTATGTAATATTCTGCTATGCCCCTGTGTATGCCCTGTGTACACAAGTAAAGATGTGCTGGGAGCAGACTGGGACAGTGCGCCATTTTACAAAAGGTGGTTCAGGTGTCCAAACAATGTAATCCTTTAAAACTTCTAAAATACTTTTAGAACTAGATAACAAACTCTTCATGTTCGTAAAAAAGCTCTTTCAATGAAACACACATAATAATTCAAAACCTGAATCTTAAAAAAAAACTAAAAAAAACTTTACATACATCGGAACTTACCTAAGTTTAAAGTAAATTTCCAACTGCTTTGGAAATCACAGAGGATTCGAGAAATATTCCCAGAAAGCCATGATCGCAACTGATTGCCAGTAGTACTTTGGGGATTCTTTCTGAATTGCAAGGCACTCACATATGAAAGCATTTACGTTTAAATAAATATAACGTATTCACACACGTATACATACTTTGCGATAGTTTATTTCCACATTAAACGTGTTTTCTTATTTTTCAGCCCTTTCTACCTTCATCAAAATTTGGGGGGTTTCGTTCCCTAATTCTACCAAAGATAGAGATTTACTTCTGCCCTTGGCCGTATTGATTTTAGAAATGCACTTGCCTGTAAATAGCCACAAACTAACAAATCTGTGGGTGTTCAGCTACTCAGGAAAACACTTTCCCCATGTGAGCAGATTTGACCAAATTCAGTTTGACATCACACTGATTTAATATTACCTCTTAGTAAATACATTTACGAGTGTAAAGTCTCTTTCTGTGCATACAAAATGTTAATGGAGGTACTTGTACACTTACACAGAACTTAGGGACACAAACTTTATGGAATCAGGTCGTAAATGTGCAGCAAGAAATTCTGCTCGAAGAAGTCAAAGACTTTAACTCCCCAATCTTTAAGATTTAAAACGTTTAATGCAGCATGCTTCTCATGGTCATGTGCAGCAGCAGAAAAGCTTCTGCTGCCTTACAGTGCCACTTTACAGCTTTTCTAGTTTATAAAAAAACCTTTGCCAGCTTTTTACTCTGCAGAGCACTGAGGTTTAAAAATACGATGCAATAAGCAGAGAAACTTAATTCAGTTTTCAGGATCACTGTGCTGGTGATTTATGCATCACAGCAGCTACCAAACTCAGCTGGCTTCACACGTCTCCCCAGGCCTGATAATGTCCAATGTTAATGATATTAACTGATAGACCTGACAGCCTTGGGATGGTCACCTGAACTTTCTGCCTGCCTCCCTCCACTTTTTGACACTGTTTTTGCTGGTTTTAGGACTCTGCACACTTTACCACTGCTAACCAGTGCTAAAGGGCATATGTTCTCTCCCTTAAAACATGGTGACATTGGCTCATACCCAATTGGCTTATTTAATTTAAGTATTAGTCCCTAGTAAAACTGCACTACATGTGCCCAGGGCCTGTAGATTAAATGCTACTAGTGGGCCTGCAGCACTGATTGTGCCACCCACATAAGTAGCCCCCTAACCATGTCTCAGGCCTTGCATTGCAAGGCCTGTGTGTGCAGTTTCACTGCCAATTCGACTTGGCATTTAAAAGTACTTGCCAAGCCTTAAAGTCCCCTTTTTCTACATTGAAGTAACCCCTAAGGTAGGCCCCCTAGGTAACTATGTAGGGAAAAGGCAGGACATGTACCTGTGTAGTTTATATGTCCTGGTAGTGTAAAGCTCCTCAATTCGTTTTACACTGCTGTGAGGCCTGCTCCTTTCATAGGCTAACATTAGGGATACCCTCATATACTGTTTGAGTGGTTGATTCTGATCTGAAAGGAGTAACAAGGTCATATTTAGTATGGCTAGAATGGTAATACAAAATCCTGCTGACTGTTGAAGTAGGATTTAATATTACTATTTTAGAAACGCCACTTTTAGAAAGTGAGCATTTCTCTGAACTTAGATCCTTTTGTGCCTTACAATCCACGTCTGGCTGGGTTAGTTGACAGCTCTCTTATACATTTCACTCAGAAAACCACAAACACAGGATGCTCAGTCACACCTGCACACATCTGCATACTGACTGGGTCTTCCTAGGCTGGGAGGGTGGAGGGCCTGACACATACATGCCAAAGGACAGTGGCCTGCCCTCAAACAATGGACTGCCAAGCCCCCTACTGGGACCCTGGCAGACAGGATGGAACTGAAAGGGGACCTTGTGCACTTCTAAGCCACTCTTTGAAGTCTCCCCCACTTCAAAGGCACATTTGGGTACTTAAACAGGACCTCTGACCCTACCAACACAGACACATCTTGACAAGATACCTACTGGGAAAGGAACTCTGAACCAGAACCTGCAACCTGCTAAGAGAAGCTGCCTGGCTGCCCAAAGGACTTACCTAACTGCTTTGCTGAAACGGACTGCTGCCTTGCTGTTGCCCTGCTGCCTTGCTGCCCTCTGGCTCTGCTGAAAAGTGCTCTCCAAGGGCTTGGATTGAGTTGCCTCCTGTTTACTGAAGTCTCAGGGTCAAAAAGACTTAATCTCTGCAAAGAACTCCTCCTGCGGTGAAAGATCGACGCACAGCCTGCCGGAATCGACGCACAGCCTACCCTGCGATGAGAAAATCACAGCACGCCGAACCGGAACAACGCAGCCCGGCTCCCTGAGTGAAGATCGACGCAGTTCCAGCGTTGCTGCCGGAACTTCAATGCACGGCACACTGGATCGACACATCGCTGACCCAGAACAACACAGCCCGACTTCCTGCGACGAATTGACGCAGTACCTGTTGTGCAACAGAAATTTCCCCGCATCACCCACCGGATCGATGCAGCTCCGGTGACTTCGTCCTGCACGCACAGGATTTCTCTGCATCGTCCCCGGGGCGTCCAAATACCCTGCAGCCCGAAGAGGATCCAAGACTGTGTGCCAGAAATCAACGCAAGGCCCTTGCTGCGTGAAAATATCAACGCATCATCTGTGTGCGCCCGGAGAAACCGAAGCACACCTCCCAGTTTTCCACGCATCTCCTCCTCTTCAGTCTCTTGCAGATAATTTAGACGCAAACCAGGTACTTTGTGCTTGCAAGAGACACTTATTGCTTTAAGAACGTAAGACTCTTTTTTATCATTTTCTAAAGTAATATTTCAACGTGTACTTATCAAATCTTGATCGCTCTGACCTGCATTTAGTCAGATAAATATTCTATATTTTTCTAACCCTGTGTGGTGTATTTTTGTGGTGTTTATACTGTTATTGCATGATTTATTGCACAAATACTTTACACATTGACTTCTAAGTGAAGCCTGACTGCTCAGTGCCAATCTACCAGCGGTTGGGCACAGGATAATTTGGATTGTGTGTGGCTCACCCTCACTAGAGAGAGGATCCTTGCTTGGACAGGGGGTAACCTGACTGCCAACCAAAGACCCCATTTCTAACATTAATCATTAAAATAAACGATAAGCGAGAGCCCATGGGGATGTATGCCCATTTCAAACAGGGTGAAAAACTTTCGTTTTTCAGTTCTAAATGGCCTTGGGTGGACCAGGGTAATCCTTGGGAGGGCCTGACCCACCTGGCCTGCCTTCTAGAACCGGGCCTGGTTCAGATGCAAATGGGATAGTACCATTCACTCACTTAAGAGACTGAATATGAAATGGCTGCATCATAGAAATTTAAGTATTCACAGTTGTGACACACACTTCCATCTCAAATATCAAAAGATGAAGAAACCAAAGAAGACTATCCGCTGAAAAGACGATTATTGGATAGGAGAATGACAATAAAGGCCATAACACTCACATACAGCACGTTAATGATAAACACACAGGACCGAGCATGGACACCTGCAAGTAACAGTTTCTGAGCAAGCTACCCCGAGCAACATGAATCCCACAATACATAGCTGACCCAGATGCAGCACTACGACAGGGGTGGAGTCCCCTACTGCTGTAAAGTCCCCAGCCCCTTACTCCCAAGACACGTTTGAAGGGCTGGACTTGGGCCCGCAGTCCGCTGCAGTGGCCTGTCCTAGACAGACAGAAGTGCTGTGGCCTGCATTGGTGCCACCTCCTAAGAGTGAGCAGGGGAGCATCAGCTGCATAGGCATACACAATGTGCCCCACATCGAAGCTACAGGGTGGGACACACAGAGTTAGTACCGAAGGTATTCCTCCCCCCCAAAATTCAGAGCAGAACTGCACTCAGCTGGCCTGCCCTCGGCTCACTAACCCCCTCGAGGCTTACTAGAAGATCCATGCCCTCACCATGAGGACGTATTTGAGCCTGGAATTGCCTGTCGACACAGCTTGGTGGGGTTTCCAGGGGACCCTGCTGTCTAAGAGGATTTTAGAGGCACGGAGGCTAACAAACTAGACTGCAGGCCAGTTCTCACCTAAGCACCAATGCCAGACCACAGAGCTCCCCCCCATGCTGTGCATAGAGCAGTTTTGAAGGGGAGAAGGGCCGGAGGCCTAGTGACACAGACACACTGTGCTGACATACTCTGCAGAGTGGGAGAACACTTCCAGTCAAACAGGGACTGACAACTCGGAATGATGGGGAAAACTCAGGCCTTGGTGCCACTGCAGCACAGAAGGCCACCAACAATGCACTAACCCCAAAGCAACAGTGGTGCTGCAGACGATCCCAGATCAAATTCTCAAGGCTATCTTTGACACGGGAACCACCACGGAGGTGCACATAGGCAGAATGGGCAAGGTTGTGGGACTGCTATGACAAGATGTGTGAAAGATTGCCAGGTCTTGGAGTAGAAAACTGGATTTCCAGCACAGAGGACATGATTCAGGCACTGAATCCAAACAAAGCCTGCTTAAAAGAAAAGGTAAACCACCTGCAATGCAGGGCAGAGGACGCAGAAGGCCATTAATTTCGGAACAACCTGTGTTTCATTGATATATCTGAAGGGGCAGAGGGCTCCCGCACAGAGACTTTTTCACCACTTGGCTCAAAACCTAGCTGCCAGAAGAGGTTCCTTCACCCCGCTTGTTATAGAGAGGGCCAACAGATCACTCAGGGTTACCCCTGCTCCTGGGACAAATCCCCACACCCTTTAGACCAATGTTTGCCCAGTTCCTGAACTATGCAGAGACACTATACTGAGGCAGGTCCGGCTCTGAGACACCTTGACCCCTGAAAATTTGCATCAAACCTGATTACACGTTACAGGTGCAAAGATGCTAGGAGGAATTTAGCGGAACCACTCACTGTTAAAGAAATCCTAGACGCTACCCAAATGCTCCTAACCTGGAAAACCCCAGGCCCAACGGCTTCCTACTCAAAATGTATAAGAAACATGCACCACTGACAGTTCCACCACTGCTTGACATGTACAATAAAGCCCTGAGATGTGGGGAGCTCCCAGAAGAATGGGAGGGGACACAATCTTGGTTACACTGAAACCGCAGAAACCACCTGATAAATACGAATCATAGAGACCTACTTTTATACTCACCATAGAGACCAAAATCCTGGTGAAGATGCTGGGGAATAGGCTGGTGAAGACGATTTAGACCCTGATACATCCAGACCAGAATGGCTTCATACCAGAGTGCAGCACCAGCCACCGTCTTAGACACCTGAATAAAGTCTAACCACATAGTCAAACTGGAGGGCTTCCATGCCTAAGACAACATTGGCATCCCCAAACTAGGGGATGTCTGGGACAGCAGCTCAATATGCACATTCTAGAACCTCAAAGACACATACACAATGCACAGGACATCATTTAAAGTTATTTACAGCTGTGCCATGGACTGGAAGCATCCTTTAACCCTCTACAAGTCCTGAATGGGAAAGAAGGAATAGTTTCTTGCCTGTAAATCCAGTTCTCTCGTAGGAGAATTTCCATGATAAGTAATAAGCACTGAGTAGTCCCGCCCGCATACGGGAACCTCGGAGCACCTCTTCAAAATATCTTCTTAACTGGAAGTTTTCACCTTGCTTCAGGAAGGCCTGTATAGTCATTTAAGAAGTGGCCAGATAATGCAGCCTATGTGCATAGGCTACGCTGGCTGAACTATCCATCTTAAGTCAAAGAAAAGAGCCAGCCCATATAATTTGAGAATAATTTGTCAACAGAATGAATGTCCCTCACAAACCCCTTTTGCATAATACAGAAGAAGAAGAGGAGGACAGAGGAGCTCTATAGTCTTCCATTATATGGCAACAAAAAAAAACTGTGCCTTTAAGAACTCTGAGAAAACCAGTATCCCATCATGCACAGCTGGTGGCAGTTGCTTCAGTTCTTTTGAAGGCGACGTTAGACTTGTACAGTGTGTATCAATATCTCTGTCTGTTCGCCCAGGGAGGAGGGAGGGTTGCTTATGACTTATCATGTAAATTCCTCTACGAGAGATCTGGAGTTACAAGTAAGAAACTGTACCTTCTCTCGTAGGGGATTTCCATGTATTGTCATAAGCACTGAATAGAATAGCAAGCCCATCCCTATGGAGAGCGGGGTGAGAGGATGAACTGCAGCATTTTAACAATGGACTATGTTAAAGATGTAAATCGGCCTTTGGTACCTTCTTCCACACAATATGGGAATGCCCTGCCATACAATAATACGGACACAACATATGCAAACGCAAAAAGGGTGGTGGCCAGAAAGGTGATACCTGAGCCAAAACTGGTCTTGCTGGGGCTGATGGATGAAGAAGGGGAGGGGTAGCTGACACACAAGATGTCTCTTGGCGATGGATCTTACTTACTTACTTACTAAAAGAAATGCAGCACAGTACTAGAGGTCTGAATGGGCAATACCAATATCTGAATCTACATGCACAATAGAGTGCTGCGCCACAGCAGAACAATTTGTAGACAAATCTTGTGGCTGCCAAAGAAACACCTTAAGGTCTGGGGGGGGACTGGGTGGCTTACTCTGATAGTTTTCATTTACAGGAATGAAGTATCTGGAGTAAATATATGATTAGGTTATTCATCGAGGTGAGTGATCATTGGGTGTTCTACATCACTGTTTTATTGTGTATTTGAAATATGTCATATATACTCAAAACCTAAAAACAAAGAGTTATAAGAAACAATAAACATGCAGAAAGACCTAAAAGGGTTAAAAACGAACTGGGAAATTTACAATGGCGAATTGGAAGCCTATATGTGGGAAAATGTGCTCAGATTTCCTAGAGAAGTAGCAACAAAAGATAGTTCAGACTTATCCAGAAGAAAACATTACATAGAATATATTGAAGCAGAACATTAGTATACAAACTAGGTAGAGCCGTCAATGATAGATGGGGATGTGGGCAGAATGACATTGATAAACTTGGGTTTTGCAGTAGCCAAAAGGGATATTGCTGAAAGGTGGGGGGACTGCAGAGGCACCCGCGTACAGGAGTGTGTGAGAGGAATGGACACATGTATGAAAATAGAAAAGATAATTTATAAGGACAAGGGATGCCCAAAACAAATTGAGAAAATATATTTAAAATGTATAGATGAGTAGGATGGATGGAGACACATAAAAGATTAATGTCTTTTGTGCGTGACATCGTACCTCAAGTTTGTAAAGAGATTGTACTTCACTTTCACTATTGTGATGCTGTAAAGTAGTAAAACAAGCAGATCTGTGTACCTGAGTGGAGACATGTTGTTAATGGATGACGCTCTAGTATGAGCTGATGTAAGAAGCAAACAGTCCAAGTTGATGTAACTGCTGGTAAAACTATGTCCAACTACCACAGATGGGAGGCCTTGCATTGTCTAGGCTGCTATGGTGGATCATTTAATGAGTATGAATTTAGAAGGATCAACTATATACACTTCATTAGTAAATGCAATGGGTAAAATGGAGATAAATGCCCAGCGCAAATGGTGTTCTCCCGTTTATTCTTCTAGTGCATCACTAGGTTCTTAGAAACAAGGGATAGGGCAAAACTTTCTCAATTCTTTTAAAATAAATAATACAAAACTCACTGGACTATCAGTAATCTCAATCAAAATTTGTTTTGAAAATGTCAAAGACTTTTTTCTTCCAACCAGCATGTGATTTACTTTCTCAGGTCTGAAGCACCACAAATAAAAGAAACCGATTTATATATTGAAACTATTTCCAAAAGCATAACTTCTTCAATTGAAACAATAACTGAATATTATTGAAAACAATAGTCTTTCACGTATACAATATTATAACTCATACATGCCTTATCTTGAAGGAGAACATTCTACATTCCAAAGATCAATTAGAGCTCCACTGTAACTCAATTATCTAAAATGAATACTGTAGCACATACTGCTTACCCACTTATATAGTTCTGTTCCAAGGGCCGACGTATATTTTTTAAAACACATGGAAGATAGTATAAGACAACTTGGATTGCACCCGAAATCCACCTATGGTTGCTTTTGAGACTAGAGCACCCTTTTAAGTGTGTCCATATGAGACCAACAGTTGGTCAGTTCTTCTAAGCTGTTTAGTGCACTGTAAGTAGAATTGTAGGCATCTTTTAATGTCTAGTGTATGAAGAGACCTTTATGCTGGTGATGTCGGATTTGGGGAAAACGTCTGTAATGTGATTGGTTCATTGAAATGAAAATCACATGGAATCTTGTGAATGAGTTCTGGATTGGTTCTAAGAATTACAGAATCATCTGTGAAGCATAAAAAGGGTTCCTGCGTTGTGAAAGCCTGTGTCTGGGTTTTCTGGCAGAAGTGAATGCCAACAACAAGGCTACCTTCCATGTGAGAAACTTGAGATCTACTCTGTGAATGGGTTTTAATGGAACTTTGATGAGTAGAGATGGAACTATATTCAAGTGCCATTTTGGGGATAAAGCCCTTACCAGAGAAAAAGCTTTGAACAATCCTTTCATAAATTGTTTGGTGATTCTGGTGAAGCGCAGAGAGTGTGAAGATTGTCTATATCATGATATTGCAGCAAGATGTACCTTAATAGACACATGTACCAATCCTGACTGAGCTAGTGAGAGGAGATACAGTAGTATATGCTCAGGAGATGCCTGTAAATGATGCAGGTTTGATTTCTGGCACCATAAGCTTAAACGTTTCCATTTCAGCTTCTATGTTTTGATTGTGACTTCTACTCTTGTCTTTGAGAGAATATCCCTGCAGTCTTGAGGAATATTCAGATCTCTGAACTCATGGAATTCAGGAGCCATGCGCATAAGTGGAGAGAAGTTAGGAGGGAGGTCCTGGCCTCAGGTCATCGTTAGAAGTGAGAGAGCATAGTTTAAATATTACATTTTATAGATGTGAAATGCTTATGTTTAACAATGCTGCATTAATAATAATATTCATTGAAACTTATTCATAAATGTGGAGAATTGTTCATATGTGTAAACTAATGTCGACTGTAAGAAATAATCGTTTATAGTTTGCCTAACTGAGCACATTAAAACGTATAAAACTGCATTCATTAGAACCCGTATATCTTAAGTTAGCGTGAGTCGAGAACTAGCTGTGAAACTCTCATATAAAAGCGTATTTTTCTGTTTCTCCAGTGTGCTGACTTGCAAAAGGCCATGACCCAGCGATTGTTCTTTTTCCTTACTAGTTTGCAACAATACCCAACTCTCTCATCCGCATGCTAGTAGCTTTATTATAAAATGTATAAGCTTTCGACCAACATGGACACTTTCAAGGACAGTAAAGCGAGGAGAAGAGAACTTTTGACCTGACGAGTGCCAAGGAGATGAAGTAACCCCAGATGTGCCACCTACGAAAAACGTCAATTATGAAGACCAATTAGGATTCCGAAATATATCGTGAAATGACAAATGCATTACTTAATGTATAATTTGATAGGTTACAGATAGTGGGGTGTAGTGACTGACCAATATAATTTTTGGGGAATGTATTACGAAAAAGGGATAAAAACCCATGACACAAGAGACAAAGGGCATTAGGTAGGGAATGATATCGATTGCATCCAGAAACTCTGTCACTCTATTTGGTGACTTGAGACTTAGACAAAACCATCCTTGCCCATAGACTGCCCCATTACACTTTCCTCCTTATGAGGAGAGTGACCCTTGCCTCTAACTTAGATAGACTGAAGGTGATCTAACTGATGTCCTGAAGACGAAGACTGATCCTGTATGCTGACCTATTCTGAGGAGGGTAATTATAATTATTGCTAATGGAAATGCATTTATTTGCCTTTTCTTTCTAGGTACCAACTGCTGTATGTTTTTGATTAGAGACCTTAATTAGATGTTTTCCAAATTGATGTTCTAAATTGTTTTGCATGAAGCCCAACATGCTAATGCTAATTAGAGGTTAGATGAGGCATTCATCCCGACTGACAACCTGACATGACTGACGTAGTGCTATGCTGAACTAGGATCTCTAGAAGGTTCGATGTATTACGATCTGCTTATATTCATCTGATTGTCTATGCTTCTGATCTTTGCATTATTGAAAGCTTATTATGGTTGTCATCTTGTGATTATGTTTATTTGATGCTTGGTTTTGAGATTGATGCATTTGCTATTAGATTGTAATCAATAGGGAATACAAATCACAAAACTCCATTAAGGTGTGGTTATTCGTGACTGAAAGGTCATGATTGCGCCGAAGGTTTATTAATGACTAAAGTAAGATATATTTTGGTGTTAACTGTTGACAATGTTATTGACATATTGATTGATATATTGATCAGTTATCTCGTCTTACGGTGTCTCACCACTGGGTCCAAAGATTCATCGGCCTAAAACGAGTCCTGATGTGTATAAATTAACATAGACGGGCGCGTTATCAGTTCTGGTAGCAGAGCGACGGTTTGGCCCTTGGGGGCCCTAGGACGGAGTTTCATTGTTTAATTTGTTTTTTTGTGATAATGCAATTTAGAGAGATGATGAGTGGCTAGGTTCGCCATGGCTTTCCCGGGATCTCGGAGCCTGCCTAAATGAGTTGGGAATGTTCTTGGTGCCATAGTATGTGTGGTTAGGGTCTTTGCGCTTATTAAATCTTACGCATCTTGCAGGTGGTTGTGAAAATTTGCGTGTGTCTAGGCCAAAATTAAGTGTTGTTTAGAAGGAGTGGGCGTACTCCACAGCATGAGAGTAGGGAAGTCGGCGTACTTCATGTGAATGCGGCGCTTATTGCTCAAAATTATCCACGTGGTTGGTTGTTGTATACGGACCTATTGAGGTCTAAGACTCCGGAGTATGATGATAAATGTGGTTTATGTTGTAATCTGTGCGGTTTAATAGGTCAATCGGGCATGGTTGACAAGTCAAGTTTCGAGTTTTGATGCATGTGTGAAACCTTCGATGGAGATTTGACAAGTTCTAAAGTGCACTAGAAGGAGTCATTGGCAAGTCGAGAGTAGGATTTGCAGGTCGAATTCTGCTTGCGTATGTGGGAACTGAGAAGGAGAAAGTAGCGGCTGAGGCTTCAAGTGAAATCTCTGTAAAGTTCTGAAGCGAATGTGTTACCCTTCCTGTAGTAAACCGGCAGATTTGTGTTGTTATTTTAAGGGCTTGCAATAATTCGCATTAGTTTGTATGAGTTGTAAGGAGTTAGTGAGGTGTGGACAAGCCGCAAGACTTTGTCAGCTGCAGTGTGTAAGTGTGACGTCAGTGGTGCCGCGCTGAGATAGGTCAGATGCCGAGAGGGGTCGCGCACGGATTGGCTGCCGTCCGTGAGAGGCAATAGGTTGAGAAAAGGGTAGGTGAAGAGTGTCCTGGGAACTAAGCCGTTTTCTGATTAAATACGAAATAAAAGAATTGCAAAAATGAATTTTGTTAAGGCATTCAAAAGCGCTTTGAAAGGAGATGTATATATTGTTGCAACCGATGGGGAACCTACACCACCTGAGGGTACTCCAGCTTATACAGTTATGGAGGAAAAGGGTGTTGCACCTTGTTTATGGATAAAACAATGGCGCAAATTAACAGAGAAAGAGGGGTGTCTAGCGTTTCCAGAACATGGGACATTCAATCCAAAGGTGTTAGAAAATTTGAGGTGGATGTTAAGTACGCAGAAACCACCTCCGAGACCGGCACAATACGAGGCTTTGGTGATTTGGTACCTGATGGCTCTTAAACATAGGCAAGAAAGGTTTCACAGAAGATTGACAAGGGCAGAAAAATCCTATGCAGAGGCTAGATGGGACAATGAGAATAAAATGTGGAGACGAGGAATAGTAGATGGGTTAAAGCTGTTTCCGGCAATAACACAGGGAGAAGAGACACAGGGAAAGAAAGCTTTTTGCAAAACCGACAAAGATTCAGGCAAAACTAAAGAAAATAAAAGGTCCTGGGAAGAAGAAGATGATTCAGATGATGAGGCGTTTATGGATAGATTGTTACATGATCGTCCACCACCGTATGCGGTGAACGACAGTGCTCCGAGTACTAGTTTGGATCCTGGGAACCAGACAAAGGAAAAGGGAGTTACTGATATGGTACAGACTAGCGATACAGCCCTGATACAGAATGGTGTCAGTGTACCCACTGCACCAGACTCGCTGATACAGTTACAGCCTCCACCGCAGATAAAAAGAATTTACCTGATGTCCCAGTGCTTGAGACTACTACGAACTTGGTGGTGCCGCCAGACCCGATATATACAAAGCCAAGGTTAATACAGATTGAGTCAACTCCAAAGCTAGTGTCACAACCGCCACAGCTGATACCTGGGTATAACCCCGTAGCGGGTCCCCTGATAGAACCTGTACCAGGTACATTAGAGCAGACCTATGGGGTTGCAGCTCCAAGAAGCTTGGGACCAGGTCAGACCCCTGCCGCTATATCGCTACCTATTACTGTTGGTCCCCCAGTGCCGTTATATGCACAAGAGAAAACAAGGACATGCGAACAGGGAGTTATGACTCATGAAGCGATAAGAGGAGAGCCTATTAGAATTCCACAAATAATGGCCCAGGGAGGACAAGTATGCGAGCAATCGAGACCCTTAATGGACCTTAGTCCAATAGGGGCACCTCTTGAAGCAATGCGGCAAGCAGGGTTGGGAGTCTTGACTCCCCAAACTATGAGTACGAATACCTCCCACACTCCAATGATACATGCAGGAAACATTTCACTGCAAGGTTTTACAGTACAACAGTTAAATGAGTGGTTAGAGAAAACTTGTAATTCACAAAAGACTACAGTGACCACAATTGAACCTGAAAAGGAAAAACAAGATGAATATCTGAATCTTGTGCGACTAGGAGCAGAAGCTGCTGAGTTGGTGGAAGGAACAATGGGAGTGAATAGGTTGGAATCATACACTGCGGCAGAATTGAGGTACTTATGCCCTAAGATTACCAAAGAGGTCGGTAAAGTACACCAGAGATTAACGAATTTGGCAGACAAATACAATATCGATATCGGAAATACGAAACATCTGAAAAGGAGCTACAGATTAGATTTCGACACTAAAGATTTTGAACACATGAGATCTGCAGGCATGAAGGCACACTTGAAAGAGTTGTTGCAAAGTGCACAAATTTGGGGAGCACTAGAGAAATGGGAAGGCCGGTGGGCAAAGAAAAGAGATAAGGGAAAAAGAGATAGCCCAGGGTCTAATGAAGTAACAACCACACCCAATTTAGACACGGTGAAAATCCTACCTATGAGAGAAACAGCTGGTGGTGTCTTAGTGCATGTGCCTTGGTCTAGGGGAGACATTTTGTCCTTTACGAATGATTATCCTAGGTTAAGAGAAAAACCGATCGAGTGGTATCAACAGACGGATAGATTCGTGAAGCTTGCGAAGTGTCTTTGGGAAGACTTGAATACTTTGTTTGAGATCATTGTTCCGCCAGACTTGTGGCTCGAGTGCAAGAGAGGGGTAGATTGGCCCACGAAGGAGCCAGCAAGGGATAAGGTGACTGGAGCACCTTCTGAAGAGGTGATGAAATATTATCATAAAGTAATTGAGTTTTTGAAGCAAAAGGTGTCGCCGAAGGTGACCGATTGGCAGAAAATCGACCGGACTTCTCAAGAGGTTAAAGAGTCAATACATGCGTATTATGAGAGATTGTTGAAAGCATTCAAACATTACAGTGGTACTGAGACAATCGAACCGAAGGACATGAATCATCTTGTGTTTAGGTTCGTCGAAGGGCTGAGACCGGAGGTCAGCCAGATGATTAAAAATCATTTGATTTGTTGGCAAGCTAAACCGATTGATGAAGTGTTACAGTATGCAAAATACTGTAGTGATGAAATTGAGTAGAAGCAGAAAAAGTTGAAGGAGAAAGTGATGGTGATGCAGATAAGAGCTGCACAAGCTGGAATACAGGGAAATGGTGTTCAGCAAATGATACAGCAACAATCGCAAATGAATGGTGTGTTTCAGGCACAGCCGAGAGGCAGAGGTCGAGGTTTTGTGAGCCGTAATTCTGATATGAATAATGTTGTTATTCAAAATGACGGTCAGGCAATAAAGAAGATGTCACCATGTCATGCGTGCGGGGGCATGGGGCATTGGAAACGGGATTGTCCGAATATGGTGCAGGATGGTACAGTTCAGCAGAGCATTAATGCCGGTACACTACAAAATTCACGAGGTCCAAGAATGAGACACCAGAACCCGAATTTTCAGAATCATTTGGTGCAAATGTCAGGGGTACAACCCATGAAGCAAATGCAAATACTGTGTTTCCAAACAGTGTCAGCACAACCGATACAACAGCAGATCCCTATGGTGCCTAGACAGCAAATGCAGTTACCCCTAGCTCCGATGGGACAGCAACACGTGACGCTTCCTCAGCAGGTCACAGGCCAGGTAACAAACCAAAACAACACTGTACAACAATTCCCATTAAGAGGTGAAAGTGACATGAATGGGGATTGGTCAGACGACAGCTCAGACAGTGAAGAGTGCAGGCTTGCAGCATCTTTAGAGGTAGATCAGAGAGGCCCATATGTAGAGGGAAAAGTAATGGGCTATAAGGTTTCATTTTTAGTCGACACCGGAGCTACACGCTCTACAGTTCGCAGTGCAGAAGTACCGAGGTTACCTCTTTCAGGGCGCACCATACGAGTGGTCGGTGTGGCTAATCAGTACCTGACTAATCCAATTACTGACCCAGTGCAGGTTGAAATTGGAAATTTCCAAGGCCTGCATAGATTTGTTGTGTGCGACTCAAGTCCAGTGTCCTTACTAGGGAGAGACTTATTATGTAAGACCAAGTGTTCGATTACCTGTTCCAATGATGGAATAGAAGTACAGACAAACAGTGATGATGAAGGAGATGAGGGTCAATTCATAGAAGAAGGAGGAGAGACGAATGAAGATTACCCTCTAATTACTCTATTCCCAGTGTTTACCTTGATCGATCTACCTGCTGATCTACAAGGGTCTGTAACAGAGAAAGTGTGGGATTTGACTGGAAAAGAGGTCGGATTAATCAAGGGAGTAGGACCAGTCAAGGTGCAGATAAAGCCAAATGCAGTGTTCCCACAATTGCCACAATACCACATGACTCAGGATGTCCTCATTGAAGTGACACAGATAATTGCAGATTTTCTCAGACAGGGAGTTTTGAAAGAAGTTCTGAGCAGTCCGTGTAACTCTCCTATTATGGGTTTAAGGAAGCCCTGTGGAAAGGTTCGAATTGTACAGGATTTGAGAAAAATAAACGAAATTGTGATAAAATGCTGCCCTGTGGTACCTAACCCAGCGGTAATAATGTTCCAGGTTCCTTGTGATGCTGAATGGTTTACTGTAGTAGACCTATCACAAGCATTTTTCTCAATACCTCTTCACGAAGATAGCCAATTTTTGTTCAGTTTCAAATTCCTGGATAAGGTGTACAGTTGGTGCAGAATTCCTCAGGGGTTTTCTGAGTCACCATCCATCTTCAACCAGATATTGAAGAAGGATTTGGAACCTCTTGTGCTGCCTTTCAATTCAACTCTTGTGCAGTACATTGATGATTTGTTGATTGCATCTAAAACCAGAGACAGCTGTAAATATGATACCATTGCATTGTTGAATCATTTGGGAAAGAATGGACACAAGGTGTCACCCAAGAAGTTGCAATACTGCCAAAAAGAAGTGAAATATTTAGGGCATCTGATTGAGAAAGGGTCCCGAAGAATATCAAAAGAGAGAATAACAGCTGTTTTACAAATGAATCCCCCAACAACAAAGAGAGATGTCAGGATGTTTCTGGGAATGGTGGGTTACTGTCGCCAGTGGATACCCAATTTCTCAATCATTTCAAAACCCTTAATAAAATTGACAGGAAAAGAGGTCAAGGATGAACCATACACAATCACCTTGACAAAAGAAGAGCTTGAGTCATTTTTAGAGCTGAAGGAGTGCATGTGCAGGGCTCCAGCACTAGGAATGCCTGATTATGAGAAACCTTTTCTGTTGTTCTGTCATGAACGTGATGCTTGTTCTTTGTCTGTTTTAACACAGGTCCACGGAGATGCGAATCGTCCTGTAGCATATTTTTCAGCTACTTTGGACCCTGTCGCAGCAGCCTTACCGGGTTGTTTGCGAGCAGTCGCAGCAGTTGGTCAAAGCCTTTCACAATGTGAGGGCATAGTCATGGGATACCCTTTGACAGTATTGATTCCACATTCCGTCGAAATTCTGTTGACACGAACTAAGACGCAACACATGACAAATGCACGACTTACCAAATATGAGCCGATTATTCTGGGGTCACCAAATGTTACATTAAAAAGATGCACTGTGCTGAACCCGGCAACTCTACTTCCCAATGAGAATACAGAAATCAAAGATGGGGAAGAATTTGAGCATGATTGTCTTGAGGTGACTGAGTTCTGTACCAAACCTCGCCCGGATATACAGGATACCCAGTTGAAAGAAAACGATTGCATTATGTTCGTTGATGGGTCCTGTCTAAGAGATTCAACAGGAACATTGAGAGCTGGTTACGCAGTATGTACCATATCTGGCATAGTCGAGGCCTCTTGGCTCGAGAAAGTGTTTTCTGCACAGGTGGCAGAAATAATAGCTCTTACAAAAGCCTGCCACGCTGCTGTAAATTTGAAAGTCACAATCTATACTGACAGCAGATATGGATTTGGAATTCTACATGATTTTGGCTAACTCTGGTCACAGAGGGGTTTCATGACATCCTCTGGTTCACCAGTGAAAAATGGAGAACAAATAAGAGATTTGTTACATGAGATTCAGTTGCCTCTTGAAATTGCCGTGGTGAAATGCAGTGCTCACACCAGATCACAAGACTTTGTGTCAATGGGGAATGGTTATGCAGACCAAGTTGCCAGATTTTGTGCATTAAACTGTATATCATTTAAAGAGCAGTGGGAACTGTTACCACAACCTGAGAATGACACGACCTTAAGCCTAGCATTACGAGTGGTTGATACCTTAGATGAATTAAAGACATTACAAAGCCGCGCTAGCAAAGAAGAAAAACGTTCCTGGCAGAAAATGCAGTGTGTACAAAGAGCAGATGATATGTGGGTTTCAGAAGAGGGAAAACTGTTTTTGCCAAATAGTCTTCTGTCACAATTTGCCCGATTATACCATGGGCAGGCACATTTAGGAAGAGATGCCATGATCAGATCCTTTAAAATTGATTGGTTCAATCCAAAATTCAGACATGCCGCAGAAATTACTTGTCACAGGTGCGTCATCTGTCAACAGATGAACGCTGGAAAAGGAACAGTGGTAACTTTGAGCCACATTGGGAGAGCTGGAGGTCCATTTAACAAAATGCAAATGGATTTCATTGAAATGCCTGTTTGTGGAGGATTGAAGTACGTGTTGGTGATTGTGTGTGTTTTCAGTCATTGGATTGAGGCATATCCCACACGTAGGAATGACAGTGTAACAGTTGCAAAACTACTACTGAGAGAATTAATACCAAGGTTCGGGTTTCCGGTTTCTATAGAATCAGATAGGGGAAGACACTTCGACAATGAGGTGATTAAACTTCTGTGTGCCGCACTCAACATTGAGCAGAAGTTGCATTGTAGCTATCGCCCTGAAGCATCAGGACTAGTGAACAGATGAATGGTACCTTAAAATCAAGAATAGCAAAAATGTGTGCAGCAACAAATATGAAGTGGCCAGATGCATTACCTCTAGTACTGATGTCTATGAGAAACACGCCAGATAAGAAAACGGGACTGTCCCCCCATGAAATCCTCATGGGCAGAGCAATGAGGTTACCGGCGGTACCTGCAAATGCACTAGTGAATATTACAGATGATATGGTGTTGGATTACTGCAAAAGTTTGGCTGACGTGATTCGCTCTTTCTCTCACCAGGTGGAAGCTAACACGTTACCACCAATCGGCGAGCCAGGACACTCTCTGCAAGCTGGAGATTGGGTGGTTGTCAAGAAGCATGTGAGGAAATCGTGTCTTGAGCCACGGTGGAAGGGGCCATATCAAGTAATATTGACGACCACTACTGCTGTGAAGTGTGCCGGGGTTCCCAACTGGATACATGCCAGCCACACAAGGAGGGTAACGTGTCCTGTTGAAGAGGAACTAGAAGATTCCGGTACAGCAACTTCAGGAGGAGAAGTCTCAGAGTCGGAGATCAGTCAAGAAAGATCTGAGACTACAGGAGAGCCCACTGAGAACAGCCTTGCCCCTCAAGCTGACAGTGAGTTCGAGAGAGGTGACGGAGTGCCTATCTCAGTTGAGGCAGCAGGAGAACAAAGGCAAGGAGAGGTTCTCCCAGAAGTAGACGAATACAATTCAGAGCCTGAATACAGTGTAGAACCGGAAGACGACAGAGAAGGAGAAGTGGTAAATTCAAATCAAAACGAATCAGAGTCTCCTGAACCAGTTGCAAGTCTGTCAGGAGAAAACACCATATCACAAGAGGAGGGTACTGTCCAAGGTACCGAAGGGAAACGCCGAAGCAAGACACACAGAGGTGACAATTGGCCAGACAAGTAACATCTTAGAATAAGAGAAATAGCAAACGAGACAATAATAGAGGAAAGCGATACTTCACAGGCAGATGATCTGAGTGAAGGAGAACAACAAGGTGAACGAAAATTTAAAAGAAAAAGAATAGCAAACAGAAGATATACAGGTCCTGAATGGGCATATGCTACAACCTCTGAATGGCAACAAGAATTTTTAGCATTCTGCTTTGATCGAGAAGTGCCAGGCCAATACTACGGTACCTGAAAATTATACAACAAGAAAACTCAGATAAAATTGAAATCGTGAAAGCTGAAAAGAGAAGGGTCTTTAGAAACTACCGGAAAACGACACTAAACCTGGATTTGACTTAAAGAAACCTGATTACGACAAGCTGCTAACCTGAATTGACGAAAAGGGTCCTGGAGTGAGTGAAGACGCTGTAAAATACGCAGAAAGAGTTTGCTTCTCAGAGTTGATTGTTGATCTGCTATTCTGATTCTATACAAACATGGCTTATAGTAGCAAAGGAAGTAAGGTGTGTGGTTGGTTAGGACTTATGATAGGTGTTGTATGTGCAATAATGATTGTGGGAGTGATTGTAGGAATGCCATGGAGAGAGAGAGTGAGACTGTTAATGTAACTTCAAAACCTGAGACTACTACTGCTAATAAACTATCACCGTGGGAGAAATTTGAGCAAGATGCCAGACATCTGCATGAGGGAACTAATACAAAAGGGGAACTTTCTACTAATGTCTTCTATCGCTTACTAAATGAGTATGTGGAAACTATGGATGCGAAAAATTGTTATGTGTGTACTAAAATTCCTTCATCTGTGCAGGAGGGAGTTACCTATCATAGCCTCCCTCTTACTTATGGAATTAGCTGCAGTTTGCTATTAACAAGATTTTATGATCAAGAGCATGTGCAATACTTTTATTCAAATTTGGATGTTGTGTTTTCTTTTGTGCCTGTGATTGAGTTCTTAAATAAGTTAGCTAAAGAGCATGATATTAAGATAGTTAGAGGATTCTTTGAGCCAACATTAACATTTGGAACTGCTTATGCACATCGCAATAATATGACTTGCTTATTGTCTCCTGTAGAGAAAAGCTTTTTAGATCACACAGATGATAGACGCAAAGCACTGAAAGAAAGATTAGAAAAAGGCTTAGAAAAACATACTTATGCAAATGATTATGCTTATACTGCAATTAAAACACAAGGCAAATTAGCTATAGATGCATTACACGTAGGTAGACTATGTATATATAGGCCGAAATCTGATCAAGACAATTTGTTTGTAGGTACGAGTGAATGTAGGCATGTGTTTCTGTTTCAGAGTAAATGGACCTTTATGTTAAATGGACAAGACCCAGCGATTCCTGGAATCTATTACATCTGTGGGTTAAACGCATATTACCGTCTCCCTAATGGATGGTATGGGACATGTTATTTGGGAATAGTATTCCCAAAGATATACCAGATTGATGACTTAAAACAAATACCTAAAACGTCTGAATTACAACATACCAGACAAAAACGAGAATCAGTGGCGGCTGTCATTGGTGACATATTTGGAGCTATAATCCCATCAGTGGGGGTTATTTTAAATTCTATGAAGATTCAAAAGTTGTCTACTATTGTGGATAACATGCTGACAAATTTTACAGGAGCTATACTTTTGATGGATACTGAACTGGCTGCGGAAAGAGCTATGACTCTTCAAAACCGGCTTGCTTTAGACATTCTTTTAGCAAAGAGTGGAGGTGTGTGCAAAATGCTTAATGAACGACATTGCTGTTCATTTGTACCAGATAACAGTAAGAAAATTAGAAGCATGCTTACTAACCTTACTAGAGATAGTACAGATTTGAAGGATCTAAAAGAACCTGGTGTTTGGGAGAAATTTGGGAAAGGAATTGCCCGAGTGGGAAGCTGGTTTACCAACATTTGGAATGGGGTACTTGCAAAAATTATGATGGGTCTATTAATTGTTCTAATTTGTCTATTGGGATTATGGGGAGTATGCAAAATTAATGATAAAGTGAAAAGAAATTGGACTAAAAGAACCAAAATAAATGAAGAAAGTGAAAGAGGGAAAATGTTCAATGAAATATGGGAAAGCTCACATAAAGGGCAGGATGTTGAAATGCGTATTATGCGCAAGGTGAAAAATTAAGATCAAAAGATTGTGTGATGACGAGCGTCATCAGAGGAGGGACTGAGAGAGCGTAGTTTAAATATTACATTTTATAGATGTGAAATGCTTATGTTTAACAATGCTGCATTAATAATAATATTCATTGAAACGTATTCATAAACGTGGAGAATTGTTCATATGTGTAAACTAATGTCGACTGTAAGAAATAATCGTTTATAGTTTGCCTAACTGAGCACATTAAAACGTATAAAACTGCATTCATTAGAACCCGTATATCTTAAGTTAGCGTGAGTCGAGAACTAGCTGTGAAACTCTCATATTAAAGCGTATTTTTCTGTTTCTCCAGTGTGCTGACTTGCAAAAGGCCATGACCCAGCGATTGTTCTTTTTCCTTACTAGTTTGCAACAATACCCAACTCTCTCATCCGCATGCTAATAGCTTTATTATAAAATGTATAAGCTTTGCAACCAACATGGACACTTTCAAGGACAGTAAAGCGAGGAGAAGAGAACTTTTGACCTGACGAGTGCCAAGGAGATGAAGTACCCCCGGATGTGCCACCTACGAAAAACGTCAATTATGAAGACCAATTAGGATTCAGAAATATATCGTGAAATGACAAATGCATTACTTAATGTATAATTTGATAGGTTACAGATAGTGGGGTGTAGTGACTGACCAATAGAATTTTGGGGGAATGTATTACGAAAAAGGGATAAAAACCCATGACACAAGAGACAAAGGGCATTAGGTAGGGAATGATATCGATTGCATCCAGAAACTCTGTCACTCTATTTGGTGACTTGAGACTTAGACAAAACCATCCTTGCCCATAGACTGCCCCATTACACTTTCCTCCTTATGAGGAGAGTGACCCTTGCCTCTAACTTAGATAGACTGAAGGTGATATAACTGATGTCCTGAAGACGAAGACTGATCCTGTATGCTGACCTATTCTGAGGAGGGTAATTATAATTATTGCTAATGGAAATGCATTTATTTGCCTTTTCTTTCTAGGTACCAACTGCTGTATGTTTTTGATTAGAGACCTTAATTAGATGTTTTCCAAATTGATGTTCTAAATTGTTTTGCATGAAGCCCAACATGCTAATGCTAATTAGAGGTTAGATGAGGCATTCATCCCGACTGACAACCTGACGTGACTGACGTAGTGCTATGCTGAACTAGGATCTCTAGAAGGTTCGATGTATTACGATCTGCTTATATTCATCTGATTGTCTATGCTTCTGAACTTTGCATTATTGAAAGCTTATTATGGTTGTCATCTTGTGATTATGTTTATTTGCTGCTTGGTTTTGAGATTGATGCATTTGCTATTAGATTGTAATCAATAGGGAATAAAAATCACAAAACTCCATTAAGGTGTGGTTATTCGTGACTGAAAGGTCATGATTGCGCCGAAGGTTTATTAATGACTAAAGTAAGATATATTTTGGTGTTAACTGTTGACAATGTTATTGACATATTGATTGATATATTGATCAGTTATCTCGTCTTACGGTGTCTCACCACTGGGTCCAAAGATTCATCGGCCTAAAACGAGTCCTGATGTGTATAAATTAACATAGACGGACGCGTTATCAGAAGCATTTGTGATGTAAGCAGGTGAGTGTGATTGGATTCCGATAGTAGGAGCAGCTCTGTGAACCAATGGTGTCTGGGCCATCTGGGAACAATCAGGATGAGAACCTTCGTAGTATGAGAGGGATGGGGAAAAGCATATACATAAACCACGGACCATCTGATCAAAAAGGCATTCCCCCACAACCCTGGGAGTGGATACCGACTTGTGTAGAACTGGCATTTGCTTTTTTCGCTTGATGTGAAGAGATCCAATGCTGGTTTGCCCCAGAGAACGAAGATTCTGTCCAGCGCAGATGGATCCAGTTCACTTGTGGAAGCTGTCCTCGGTTCTGCTGAGTGTCTGCTAAGATGTTGATTGTTCTGGGAACATGTTCGACCCTGAGAGTGATCTTGTGAGTTGTCAGCCAACTCCAGAATTCTTGAGCTTCCTTGGAGAGAGTCAGCGATTTTGTACCCCCTTGCTTGTTGGCATAATGCATGCTGGCGGTATTATATTATAGCACTGAAAATCTTGCTATCCTTGGTAGGAAAGTTTGGAGTGCAAGAAAGATGGACTTTAGTTGTAGGCGACTGATATGCATGCTCTTTTGGACCGTAGACCACTTTCCTTGAATTTTCAAGTCCTGCAGATGACCACCCCAGCCCTCCAAGGAGGCATCCAAAGTTATGATTAAGATTAATATTTGAGGTAAAAACGTGAGGCCCTTTGACAGATGACAGGTCTGGGACCACCATGCTAGAGCTTCCACCATCCTTGGGACCATGTTCACAAGGTCCTCGAATTATCCTATTGCTTGAATACATTGTTTTTATATCTCTTCTTTTAAGGGTCTCATTTTCAGGCGTGCAAGAGGGATTAGACTGATCACTGAGGACATCATGCCCAGAAGTGACCTGTACAGATGCACAGAAACAGACCTTTATCTGGAGAATTTAAGAGTCAGTTCCATTAACCTTCATTGCCTGTCTTGAGAGAAAAAAGCTTTGTCTTGGACTGTATACAGAACGGCACCCAGAAATATTATCCTCTGGGACGGAGTAATCAATGATTTCTGGTAATCCACAGTAAGACCTAGTTTGTGTAACAATTTTAGATAAGCCTCTGTAGCCTTGGATGCTTGTGATGGTGTTAAGGCTTCTATTAACCAGTTGTCCAGATAGGAGAATACCTGATGACCGTCCTTTCTGAGGCAGGCTGCTATCGGGCTAGACTGGGGCAAGGCATTTGGTGAAAATGCAGGGAGTTGACTTGAGGTCGAATGGGAGGACTCTGAAATGGTAATGGGTGCCAGCTACAGTGAAGCACAGGTATTTGCAATGTTTGTGATGTATGGAAATGTGGAAGTATGCATCCTGTAACTCCACGCCCTTCTGGGGAAAATTGATTCATTCTATTACTCCTTTGGCAAGCATGATGAGGGCTACTTTTCTGAGTAAGTGAAGATGAGGTGGGTGCGCTCCCTTTGGTGGAGTGGTTGGCAGACTCTCGATAAACTACAGGGTATTACCACAGGTGACAAGATCTATACCCATCTGTCTGCTGTTATTTGCCACCACTGCTGGAGGTAGTTGGTAATCTTCGCACCTAAAGGTTGGAATGAGTTGGAGGTAGCTGGTACCTGTTTGAGGTCACTGTTTGCGGCTGGTGTCTCAACCCTGGGAGGATTGCTTCCATCTAGGCCCTTGTTTGGTGTATGCCGCCATGCGTGGCTGACAATAGAGCTGTTGCTGGTAAGCGGACCTGTACAGTGCTTGAAAGGGCTGGTACTGTTGGAAGCACTGGTATCCTCCTCTGTATTTGAAAAACCTCTTCCACGTGCCCCTCGAAAAGGCAGCTTTCGGAGTTTCAAAGTGCAGAGAGATTTAGCTGTATATGTGTCTGTCTTGATAGCTAACAGAACATCAGCTATATGCTTGCCACAGAGGGTTTCCCTATCGTAGGCCATATCCAAGATTTTGGATCGCACCTCCAGTCTGAAAGTTGTTGCTTTGAGCCAACCTTGCCTTCTTAAAACTGCAGCTTCCGAAAAAGGCCATTGCACAGCCTATGATTTCTGATGATGTGCACTTGTTTTCCTGCAAGATCTTTCTTGCCTCCGATTTTCTGTCTTCATGCACCAGGACAGTGAGGGCGCTGATGTCAGACCTCATCTGTCTATCTTAGGAACCTAGAACAGTCACGGAATTAGCCACACAAACCGTGATGGCAGACATGGTGGAGAATTGCTTTCCTATGTTGTCCAAGCGACTGCCGTCCTTGTCTGGTGGAACAGAGATTGGAGTGGAGGGACTCTGAGAGCGAAGTTGTGCCGCTTGTGAAATGACAGAATCTGGTTTGGGAGGCCCTGTGAGGCAAGCAGGAGAGTCCTCCAGGACCTTGTATTTTTTATCCATGCGTGGCAAAACGACCGCCACAGTTGCCAGGTTCTTCATAATCTTGGTGCCTTCCTCCCATATGTAGCCTATAATGGGGATGGCTCGCACTGATTTCCTTGGCTGTTCTTTAAATTCATAGAGGAAGCAGTTGGACTTGTTGACAGAAATTGGTAATTAAAATCTTGCTGCAGTCCACTCCATTAAATTGTAAAATCCTCCTATGTCCTGTGGAGGAGAGCCCACAAGCTGTGGTGGAGGGGATGATGGAATGGGGATTAGCTAATCATCGCATTTGTCATGGGCGGAACAAGTGTCCGGAATTTCTCCCTCTTCTCTGTCTTCATCTGATGGCAATGGGTCCTCTCTTTAGGGCATTGCTATGTTTGACGCAGGTGTCATCCTGGGCATTATAGGTGGAAGGACAGGCCCTGGAGTTCTGGGAGATGTAGCCGGAGCCGTGGGCTGTTTTTGTGGAGGTTCAGGAAACCTTTTCATTCAATAGCCTTTCAACATGGCCTGGAGATCTTGGAAAAGTGACATGGGCACTTGAACGTCACCCTCTCTGGAAGGCGATTCAGTATATTACTAATACTGTCCTCCAAAATGCCTAGACTTCTCAGGATATCATTCCTGCGGATTATAATAATGTCTGTAATACTGATCCTCTTCCTCATCCTACTCCTCCTGGTATTTCACATGAAGCTCCAGGCTTTGGGCTGTTCTGAAAGGGCCTTCATCCTCAGACTCCTCCAGGTACAGAACATGGCTTGGGGAAGAGAAGAGACCTTGCTGGGAGAAGTATGTTCAGGCAGTAAGAAACTCTTTGCAACTTTTAATGTCATCAACGGTGTCATCGACATTGTCGTTGTTGAGCTAATGATAATGAGTAGTAACGTCTGAGGTTGCTGAGTGATTTTCAGCATTGTCATTGAAGTCCTTGTCAGCAGGGTCATCATTGACGATGCTGTCGTAGAAGGAGAAGATCTCTGTGACTTGGCTATCTGAAGCCAAAAAAGAAGCCTCCGCTCCCTGTCCTTGAAGGTTTTGGATGAAAAAGTACAGCAGACTTTAAGGTCCTTTACCTTGTGCTGAAGGTAGAAGCAGTGGAGATAGTCCTTGTGTGAATCATTCACATGCAGCCTCTTCTTTTCATGTCTTGCAGGGTCTGAAGAGGTCTGTTTTAGATGTTTCAGACATTGTAGAAGCAGTAGTAATAATTTCCAGAAACTGGATTGAAGAAATCGAGCAGAGCTCATGGAGACTCCCTGCACACAACGTGCACTAGAAAATCTGAAAGACTGGAGCCTCTGTAATGAGGGTTCTAACTGGTGCTGTTGCCTGATTGGCTAGACTTTGGATCTTTTTTAAATAAAGCTGTGAAAGTGAATGTACTTTCACATCGGCTTCTATGTAGTTTTTCAATACTAATGTTTGATTGTACTGTGGGACTCTCACTTCGGCGAAGGGGAATGATTCAAGCAAGTGACTCAATAAAAAAGTCCAATACTGGAGAATAACAAAGGCAAGATGACCTGTCTTGTTCTGTATTCGGTACACATGTATAAAATCCAATCAAGAGCTATGGAAATAAGACCAGTTTTCTTAAGACTTCAGAAGGCAGCGCCCAGGTTCTCTTGTTTTGAATGTTCATTTCCTTGGCATAAGCTGTTATTTTCAAAATTATCAATTAAATGTTGTTCTCTATTTCCCACTGTGAGTTTTGCCCTGCCTACAACTGCCAACCGGGTCCTTACCTCAAATGTATCTTAGTATTTCATTTTCACAGGTTGATTTCTATCACCTTGTGGGGATTTTTTTCCCTGCTGTGAAGGCTTGTAATACTTTCATCTGTGTGGTAGATTCTAATTTGGTGCTTTGTTACTCATGGAAAAGGGAAGTTAGATTTGACCTCAACATCATGCTCTAAATTCATACGATTCAACAACCTTAATTTTAACATCACTTGAAGCCATCAACAACACACTAGCTCAGGCAAAATGGTCTGCAGCCTTTAAAGAGGCCATCCACTGAATCAAGCCACAAGACATCTGTAAGCCCAAGCAAACATCAGCAAACATAGCAACATCCTAGAAAGCCTATTGTTGGTAATTGCTAGTGATGCAGGACTGGCTATGGAAATCTAACTTTTCAATGCCCTGGATAACCCCTTCAATACTCCACTCTTTACAGTTTCCTACTAATCCAACATAACCATTTCTGACGTGTTGTGGTCATTCCAATATCCTACTGATTGGGGTGGTCCCACATTAGGACCACTGTAGGAGGCTGCTTTATGGTACCTCAACAGAAAGCCACAATAAGGACCTTAAAGCAATGAATGGCCTGAAAAATAATCCTTTTACAAGGGAAGGAGGAGTGTCCAAAAGTCGATCTGTCATTTTGCCGGAGGTCATTGTACCAACAAAGCAACTAACACTACAACTCCTCATTTTTTGATGCACAGACACACATTAACAAAGTGCTCAAACTGAGACACTGAACTGTGTAGGTATTCATATGATTGCTTGAAGTGGTGCTCTGTCATAGTGCCATGTAGAAAGAAATGTGAAACTTCATTAAAAGCACAGTTCAAAGAATTTTCTGTGAGTTGGTGTAAATTACTTCTGATGTACTATAATTTCCAGAAGTCATACCTATTTACATAAGAAGAATAGCTTTGTGAGTCAGGTCGTAGAAATCTATCCAAATCGTCAGGTTTTGAGTTGGGTGTATATACACACGTAAATATGTACATTTCTGTGATAATTCACACAAAAGTACATTTGGTAATGCAAGCGAGAGCACATTAACTTTCCAGATGGGAGGATTAGCCAAAACAGTTTCTTATGTTTTGATACAATGTTCCATGAATTACGCCTGGAGTATGCACGAGGAGATTTTTTAACTTTCAAAATACGACCTCGTGTTTAGTAGATAATGCTAATAGCACCTCCACCCCTGGCAAGAGAAAATAGCTAATTAACAAGAATGACATGAGAGACGGAAGTATGGCATGAACTTTGAAAAATTGTTACCCATTAATGTTTGGCGAAGTCATTAACAAATGTGTGCCGATAACAAAACAAGTTTACCGTAGCCAAGACGACATAAACCAAGTCATTCTGCGGAAAGCACGACACTGCGGTATCTCCGCTAAATATTCCCGCTTTAAGAAATTCCCGCATGTAAACTCTACTCAGTAAACATGATGCTCTCCAGGCTGGACACTTCCTGTTACTCGTTGACTATTCCGTTACGATCATTAACAACAGGAAATTCTTCTCCTCTTTCCGTAATTAATTTGGCTACCTCCAGCAGCTGGCAGAACTAATTTGGGCAATAACAATGTTATAGCCACCAAATCTGAGATGCGGGTCAAGTGTGCCGTAATCAAAGTAATGATTTTTACGACGTCTAAATTGCACGTTATGTTGCAGAGGTTTCCCTTTAATGGCTCAGAGGGTGGAAGGCAGCCAGAGGCACCGGAAGCTGCCCCAGGAGTAAGCAGTTACAGAAGCCTACACTTAGAGAAATGCGCCTCAATTGCCGGCTGTGAGATCAACAAGCACAAAACACCTCCGTGCAGCTGCAGATGGGTGGCAGCGACCAGCCAGATTTAAGGAGCAAATTTCAATACAATACTTTATCTGCATTTCTTAATATACAAATATCGCCAACGCCTGGTTGAATACATCGTTTCTTTCACATATTCGGATGATATTTATATCATAAGGGAGGACATTGGCCAATATTGTGCACTGTGTTTTTGTAGAGTTTTAAGGCTTTTGTATTGTGGAAAGGCTTTTAGTGCAAAGTCCGGTGATCTTGTGTGTGTCTTATACAAGTCACACTCAGCATATGGCAGCTTTTTGTGCCATCACAAAACAAGAAATTACAAAAGAATCACACATTTAGGAAATTCTTCAGCTATGGTCTGTTCGGTAGCTTGTGGAAGTGGAAGGTCTAGCACAATCCTATTGTTCCATAGTTTGATGAGCCTGACCACCACCAACCGAATAACCACCGCACATAAGTACAGTTTCAACAACTCTGCACAAATATTGACACACAGTGCATGGCATACATTTGCAATGCTGTGATTGCACGTGTTGTTCGAGCCTGGTTGTTTTACCTAAATGGACTTTAGACACATTACTAAACTTTAACATATCACCAAATACATTGAAGCAACGTACTCCACCACCTGGTCAACATTTGTGCACACACTGAGATGCAATTATATCCTTGGGGAGTGCATAATTCGCACAATTTGTTTTTGCATACTTTTGTGAAAAAAAAAAACGTGCACTGTAAAATCAGTATTAAGCACCTTACTTTGCACAAAATGTGAATGCGAGGATGCATTTAGCACTAACAATAGTGCAAAGATCACAAGGACCGCAAACAGGAGCAATTCACATCTGGTTGATCTACAAGGATTTTTTTGCATTCTCATTAATCTAGGTAATAATATGGTGTTAAAGTGACAGCAATTTTAATTGTAGATGCGTATGTTCTCAAAAACACATTTTCAAATACCATTCACATTACACTTTAGAAGGTTTCAACAACTAAAGAATTATAAACAGCTTTCTATACTTTGATTAGCTACAGCTAACAACATGGCATTTTCTGTAGGGGTACCGTAAAGAAAACACTACAAGGGTGGCAATTCACAAAAACATTTAAGTACGGGAAGTAGTACTACGGGAGTACTCTTTTATGCACTATTTCAAGACTTTGTGAATCGGTCCCAAAGCGTCCTCAACTGCCCATTAGTAACAGTGCAAAGATGGCATAGAGCTTTCTATTCGTGCTAACTCCATATGACTAATCCTTAAGTATTCACATTTTAGAGGTTTAAGGGCCATTCACAAAAGCATGTAGGAGTATGTAAAAGAGTACTCCTGTAGTACTAATTTACATATTCCAAAATGCCTATGTGTTTAGGCACCATCAAATTCAATACAACATGCTCATAAATCACCTTTGGACAGAAAGTAAAAAAATACAAAGGAAAATATTACAGTGAAGAAAACGTCAATTATCTGCGGTAACAGTTTCTCTGGTGATACCCTATCTACCTGCTGATTCCTCACCTGTAGAATGAACCAAGGTGTCAGATTGGATGTGGAAACTTCAAAACTCTCCTGCCGCTGGTAGGAGACACTGACTTCGCATCGACAGCAGAAGTGGCATGAGATGATGTCACCGAAGCCACATAGCTCCCACTACAGAGTAAAGATGTTAGGTTTTTTTTTTTTACATCCTTTGAGACAAACATATGGATAGTGTAATGTACTGCCAGAAAATATGCATTTTTGGGATCTCATTAACTTTCTTTATAACTATCCATTAAACGAGGAGGAGAGGGGCGGCCAGGGAGGAATCTGTAGGTAGACAGGGTGTCCACTAGAAAAATTGTTATCACAGGTAAGTAATTTTTTTCTTTTGGTCGATACTTATACCTGCAGATTCCTCATCTGTAAAATAGATTCCATAGCTATACCCACAATGGACGAGGTTTGCAAGATGGTTATAACAGGACATTCTGCAAGACAGAGCTGGGAAAATGAGCACCCCTACGCAACTCAGAATTCAGACAATAATGTGTGGCAAATGTGTGCAGAGAAGCTCCTGTGGTTGCCTTGCATATCGCTGCAACTGGAATACCTCTTGCAAGGGCAGAAGTGGTTGCTTAGGCTCTCGTAGTGTAAGCCATGATTCCTTCAGGTGATTCTATAGTTCAGAGCAATAACTATGACAGGCTCATTACTCAGAAACGCTCAGTACCATAAAGTTGAAAGGGGGCAATACTTAAACGTATGCAGATAAAGGGCCCTATTATTGAGCCAAAGAACTCTAGCTTGATGAGTCTCATGGATGTAGGCGAGAAAGTTTGTTGTAAACTATGAAAGACTAGACAGACGAGGGAAGACCACAGATGCTTCAAAGCTTGTCATTCGGCTATAGATCACTGTTTCAGTTTATCATTGCTTCAGTTTATGGGCTATGACAAGGAAGGTAAGTGATCTGAAATCAAATGTCTATTGCTGCTTCATAGACTTTCAGGCGGCATTCGACATGGTGAATCATGAGATTCTATGGGCTAACTTAAATAAGCTGAGGATGCCTAGGAGGCTGTTAAGTATACTCAAGGAACTCCACCAGGGAACTGGATGCAAGTGGAATTAGGTATAGATAGAACCTTATTTGATAAGGTTGAGGTACAGAATGGTTTAAGGCAGGGGTTTGTGATGGCCCCAACCTTGTTCACACTATTTTTAAGGGTTCTCTCAGAAACCCTAATAGGATCTGCCTCCTTTTCTCAGAAGATGGGTGGGAACCATATATCCTGTCTGCTTTATGAGGATGACTCAGTCATTATGGATATGACACAAACTGGGATCTAGCGGAAATTAGAAGCCTTTCCACAGTACTATAAGACTAAAAACCTTGTCGTTAATATAGAAAAAAAATACTAGTCTTTGCTCAGAAGAAGAATGAGCTTACATGGCACATGGAAAGGACAAGGATAGAAGAGGTGGAAACGTACCTATATTTGGCCATGCACTTTACATCTAATTTAGGATCGAAAATACATTGTGAAGCACTTAAAACAAATGCTATGCCTACTCTTGTGGCAATAATTACATTTAGGAAGGAGTATGGTGGGCCCAGTCTCGACCCAGTTGTAAATGCTTTTAAGCTATGGTTCAGACAAAATGGCTGCATGATTCTGAAATTTAATTTTTGAGCGGCATGCATAGTTGGGAAGGAACTGAAGGTAAGTGATTGAAAAGGGTTCTGAAGAAGTCCAAATCAGTCATGGCCCAGCCTCTCAGAGAGGAATGGGGAGAGACCTCATGGTCCTGCCTTCATGGTCCTGCCTCTTGGAGAGGGCTCCTTTGAGATTTTGGAACAAGTTGTTAGACCAGAGCGAGCGCAAGATATCCCAGTTGTGAAAAGATGAGATCTTAAGGAATGAGAGGAACTGGGCTGCAAGCCTAAGAAAGAGCTTTTTATCAGTAAAAGAGTACTACTGTTCCGGCTCTCCCAGGTGTAATGTCCACTGCAAATCTAAAAAAAAGATGTACAAATGTAAGAAATCTCAAGAGAGATTTTAGGTATATCCTTACGAAGAAGTCCACCTCACATTCTTGGGACTTATGCAGAATAATATGGTATTCCCTTATTTATAATCACTGGCTAACCCTATTATGAGGCAGAAACTGCTAAGGTTTCAAATAGAGCTCAATCCTATGTATCCGGGGGGCTGAGATGGTCAAGAGGCTAAAAATAAACAGGAGTTTATGCAAATGTGGGAAGCACGTTATTAGATTGTCTGTTTTTGAGGTCGGAACAGATGAAAGTTTTCAAGCCAGTTTTAAGAATATATATGGAATATCTAACCACTGGGAAGCTTCCAACTTCCTATTTCAAATGCAATTTTTAGATGTGATCTGGGCAAAGGTGGATTTTTATTAGCAAGTATGAAAATATGAGAGAAATTATAACAGGGTAGGGATGTATGTGGTCCTGGAAATATAGTGGTTTTGTATAATTAGGGTTGTGAGTATTAAGCAGATCAACTGTTGCTGCATCTTAATCAGTTTTGCATTTTAATAATTAAAGATATCTTATCAATGGATACGAAGAATTACATTATAAATCATTGTCAGATTTTATTTTGTTACATTTTTTATACCTGTGTATTTTACATGCTTTATTTTATGGGCTAAAGTCCAAAATAAAAGCATTTATGACTGACTGATTTCAGGTAATTCTTTCTTGGCGAGCGAATAGCCGGTCTTAATGCAGAGAATGGTGTACCTTCAAAAAGTCATTTTCGTTTCTGGACAGCTTTACTATTCTTCCAACAAGGTACCCTATCAAGAGCAGGTCATCCAGGCACATGTCCTTAGTGCTGTCCAAGTAGTAGTTGACCACCCGCCTAGGATTCAATCAATGCACCCGCTAATCCTCCTTTGTGGGATGGGGTGGGGAATAAAATGCAGGAAGGTGATGAACCAACTCAGGTGGAAAGGAGTCACCACTTTAGGCAGGAAGGTAACCCTGGTTCTCAACACTAACTTGTCACAGTAAAAGGATGTAAATGGTGAACTTGAACTAGGACGCTGCAATTTGCTTATCTGTCTGGCTGAGATTATCACAATTAGAAAAACTGTTCTGCAAGTCAACATCCTTAAAGCACAACTTTGTGGCGGCACAAACCGTGTGTCCATCAGAAAGGGTAACACTAATTAAAGGTACCACTTGGCATAACAAATATGGTTGGAAGTTACAGATTTATTAACTGAGACTGTAGAGGGATGGCTGGTCTGGAAGACAGAGAAAAACACACACAATGTCACCAGCTATTACTTGATGGTGCCAACAGCACAAGTCTTTTGGGCAAGAGAGAGTGTTAATTGTAGGATCTGTGATAACGTAGCCTGCAAAGGGTCTACGTTGTTCTCCATGCACCATGTAACAAACTATTCCATCTGCTAAAGTAAACTGGTTTTGTAGAGGGGTGTCAGGCTAAAAGGATGACGTCAAACCCTTCCTGTGGCAGATGAAAGAAACTCAGATGTCCCTAAGCAATCTCCAGGCATGTAGGTGGAGGCTTTGGAGATTTGGGTGTAGCACCATCCCCTCCGACTAGGAGAGGAGGTCAGGTTTGAACAGCAAATTGAGCATGAGACATGTAGAGAAGCACCAAAGGTCTGCATCCCAAAGCCTCCTTAGTCAATCTGGAGCCATTAGATCGACTTGGGCCCAATCTTGGAGTATTTTTTCTCAGAACCCGAGAAATCAAGGGTGTGTGGGAAATGCGCAGTGCTGAAGAAAATTCCATATCAACAGACACCCTCCCCCAATGCTCTCCTCAACGGATAACTGAGGTTACAGAACTGCTGGCGTTGTGTATTGTTTAAGGAGGCAAACAGGTCCTTCTGAAAAGTGCCCCAGTGTGTAAAGATGTCCTGGACTACCTCCAGCAGAAGTTGCCACTCGTGATTAGTAAGATAACACCAGCTCAGGCTGTCCGCTCTGTCATTAGGAGACCCTGTTAGGTGACTGGCAGTTAACCAGATTCCTTGGCAGTGCGCCCAAGACCACAGCCTCAACACCTCCAAGAGGAGTTCAGAATCTACTCTACCTTGTTTTTTGAAGTAGAACATCGCTCTTGTGCTGTCCACCAAGATCTAGATGGACCAATCTTGAATGAATGGGAAGAAGGCCTCGAGCGTCTGCCAAAATGCCCACAGATCCAACAGGTTGATGTGAAGAAAGTGTTCTTCTGGAGACCAGAGACCCCTGATCTCTAGGTCCTACAGGTGATCTCCCCACCCCAAGGTGGAGGCATTTGTCACCTCCGAAGTCAAGGTTCAAAGGGCAGTGAAGGGTATCCCGAAGAAGAGGTCTGCGTTGTTCTCCCACCAAGCCATTTTCACCGGAGTGCTGAGAGAAATCACTATAAAGTCCGACAGGACTGCTCTGTACTGTAGACCCTACCAAAAGATGCACCACTGCAGGACCTCATGTGCCAGTGTGCATGTGTGAAGAGGAGAATGCAGGAAGCTAGCAGACTTAGGAATCTCAGGATCTTCAGAACTGGAACTCTTGCACCTTGTTGAAAGGAAGGTTGTTGCTGCCGAAAACCATTAGATAACCTTTGAAAGTGACGGAACAGCCTTTAGTTCCACTGGGGTTGAGGCTGAATGCCAAGTGAGCAGGCCATAGCTGTGCTGGCTTAAAACCCCTCTAGAACAGTGTACACTTTATCTCCAAACAAAAGGATCTCACTGAAAGGTAGGTTCATGAGATTGGCCTGTACATCACTACAGAATCTTGATGACCTAAGCCAGGCACTGCGGTGAAAAGGTATGGAAGCATCCACTGCTCTTACCATGAAGTCGGTGATATCCAGACCCAACTTTATAATATGTCTGGAGGCATTTTGTCCTTCTTTGAGAACCTCTGGAAAGTGTGCCCACATGTCCTTCGCTACATGATGGGTAATGAGTTGGGCCATATTTCAAAGAGTGTGTGTAATGCCATATCAAATCAAAACAAATCAAATCAAATCATAAATATTTATAAAGCGCACTACTCACCCGTGCGGGTCTCAAGGCGCTCGAAGAGCAAGGTCTTGAGTAGTCTCCGGAAAGCTGAGTGGTCCTGGGTGGTCCGGAGGATGGTGGGGAGGGAGTTCCATATCTTGGCCACCGGCGGCGAGAGCGAGGTTGGCGGAGCGAAGAGGACGGGTGGGAGTGTAGAAGCTGAGGTGGCGGTTGAGGAGTTCGGGTCCCTTGTTGCAGAGGGCTTTGTGTGAGTGGGTGAGGAGTCGGAAGGTGATCCTTTTGTTGACGGGAAGCCAGTGCAGGTGTCTCAGGTGGGCGGAGATGTGGCTGTTGCGGGGTATGTTGAGGATGAGGCGGGTGGAGGCGTTTTGAATTCGTTGCAGACGTTTCCGGAGTTTAGCAGTGGTTCCTGCGTATAGTGTGTTGCTGTAGTCCAGGCAGCTCGTGACGAGGGCGTGGGTCACGGTCTTTCTGGTGTCGGCAGGGATCCAACGGAAGATCTTTCGGAGCATGCGGAGGGTGAGGAAGCAGGAGGATGATACGGCGTTGACTTGTTTGGTCATGGTAAGAAGTGGGTCCAAGATGAAACCGAGGTTGCGTGCGTGGTCTGAGGGGGTCGGTGCGGTGCCAAGGGCCGTGGGCCACCAGGAGTCGTCCCAGGCGGTCAGGGTGTTTCCGAGGATGAGGACTTCTGTTTTGTCTGAGTTCAGTTTCAGATGGCTGAGTTTCATCCAATCTGCGACGTCTTTCATTCCGTCTTGCAGGTTGGTCTTGGCGCTGGTGGGGTCCTTGGTGAGGCAAAGTATCAGTTGAGTGTCGTCGGAGGTGATGATGATGCTGTGTTTGCCTACGATGTCGGCGAGGGGGCTCATGTAGACATTGAAGAGTGTCGGGCTGAGCGAGGAGCCTTGTGGGACGCCGCAGATGATCTCGGTGGGGTCTGAGCGAAAAGGTGGGAGGTAGACTCTTTGGGAGCGGTTGGAGAGGAAGGAAGTGATCCAGTCCAGGGCCTGTCCTTGGATCCCAGTGGCTCGGAGGCGGGATATTAGGGTTCGGTGGCAGACGGTGTCGAAGGCAGCCGAGAGGTCGAGGAGGATGAGGGCCACTGTTTCTCCGTTGTCCATCAGGGTTCTGATGTCGTCTGTGACTGAGATGAGGGCGGTTTCTGTGCTGTGATTGGCTCGTAATCCGGACTGAGAGGGGTCGAGTAGGCTGTTGTCTTCCAGGAAGTTGGTAAGTTGCTTGTTGACGGTCTTCTCTATGACTTTGGCGGGGAATGGGAGGAGCGAGATGGGGTGGAAGTTCTTCAGGTCGCTTGGGTCCGCCGTGTGTTTTTTCAGTAGGGCGTTGACTTCAGAGTGTTTCCAGCTCTCGGGGAAGGTTGCAGACGAAAACGAGCTATTGATGATGGTCTGGAGGTGCGGGGCGATGATGTCGTTGGCTTTGTTGAAGATAAAGTGTGGGCAGGGGTCCGAGGGGGCACCGGAGTGGATGGAGTTCATGGTGGCTTTGGTCTCTTCCGTGTTGATGTGAGTCCAGGCGTTGAGGGTGATTGCTGGGGTTGTAGGTTTTGTGGTGGTTGGCTGGGTCTGGTGTCCGAAGCTGTCGTGTAGGTCGGTGATCTTACGATGGAAGAAGGTGGCGAGGGAGTTGCAGAGGTCTTGTGAGGGCGTGATGGCGTTGGCGTTAGAGTTGGAGAGCTCTTTGACAATGTTGAAGAGTTCTCTGCTGTTGTGGCTGTTTTTGTCCAGTCTTTCTGTGAATAAATTTCTTTTGGCGGCGCGGATCAGTTGGTGGTGTTCGCGGGTAGCGTTCTTGAGGGCAGTCATGTTGTCTGCGGTGTGGTCCTTGCGCCAGGCTTTCTCGAGGGTGCAGCAGGTTTTCTTTGAATCCTTAAGGGTGTCGGTGAACCAGAGAGGTTTTTTGGTGTTGGTCTGTCTTGGGAGGCGTCTGAGGGGAGCGAGGTTGTCTGCGCAGTTGGTGATCCAATTCGTGAGGCTGAGGGCTGCGTCATTGGGGTCGGAGGAGAAGGTGGGTTGGTTGTCGTTGAGAGTGGAGAGAAGCTGTTCCTCAGGGATTTTGTTCCACTGTCGACGTGGGATGGGTTGTGTGCGGAGGTGGCGAGTCTCGCGTCGGAAGGTGAAGTGGACCTTCATACTTCCCACCTAGAAGATTTTCTTCCCCTCATGCCGCCATCTGTTTAGATTCTCTGTTCAAAGGAACAGTTGGGAATGACCCTTGCATCTAGTGTGAGTAGCACAAAGCTTGGATTACCAGGCTCTCCAGGAAAGGGTGGGCTGATAGAAAAGTCTGGCTTCCTGGAGCTTGGAGACAGTGGCTGACTACTAGCCTGTTGACAGCTGGAGCTGATGAGGACTTCTCCCATGCTGCCATGGCGAGCTCCACACAAGCTACTTTGAAGGGCAGTAATGGTTCAAATGTCAGAGTTGTAGGCAGCTGTGATTCCATGAGGACATTGGTCTTAACAACGACAGATGGTAAATTTAAGTTCAATACCTCTGCAGCTTCCTTGATCACTGAGTGAACTAACATGATTTTACGGGTTGGAGGTCCAAATGGAAGTTACATGTCCATTTCTGGAGATGTGACTAACTCACATGCTGAGGATAAACCTGGCACATCACAGGGGTTTTCTACACCACTATATAAGTTATCAGGATCAGAGTCTGATCCTAAGAGGTCATGGATCCTCTGTCTGTACTCTTCCTCTTCAATAAGACTTTGTGCCTCCCTTCTGAATCGTTTGTGAGAAGGAGACTCCATAAGTGGAGGAGGTGGCGCTGCTGCCTCCGAAAATTGCTTCGAATGCGATGGGGGTGGCAGAGTCAATAACTTTTATTGGTGGCATCTGGCATGATTTTGTTGGTGGGGCTATGCAGTTGTGCACTGGTGTGAGCTGGGGCTGGTGGAGGCTCCACTGATCCAGCGCCTTATGGTGCCATATGTATGAACTTTGGGAGACTAAATGGTGCTCCCCATCCAAGAGGTACTCCTGAAGGGTTCGAGGCACTGGCAAAAATCCCCAACATTGCATTAAGAAATTCAGCTGGGTATGTCTCAGGAAATCTCTGGGAAAGATGGAGGGCGCCAAATGACCCAGCATGATAATGTAATGAAGGAAGGCGTTGGCGCTGGTGGAGTTGGTTCCGAAGTTGGGTTCGGCTGAGTTGCAGGCACGGAGCCACCTGGAGCATGGTTACTTGCTTCATCATGACCAACTCTGACTCCAAGGAGGAAGATCCTGTGGGAGACCTGGGTCATCTGGGAGACTTACTGCTTCCTGGTTTTTTGCACTTTTTGTGCTTCTTTTTCATATGACTGAGGAATGTGAGGAGGGTGATATGGATCTTGGCCTTGACCTCCAAGGACTTCGCCTTTCATCAGGAGCCATGAACAGTTTGGCCTCATGCTCCTTAATGGCATCATGAGGCATGGTAAGGCATGAGTTCAGAAGCGAGAACTGTGGCCCTACTCCAAACACCACAAACAAATGGAATGTGGGTCCATGATGAGCATCTGTCCCTTGCAGTCCTTGCAGGGCGCAATCACTGAATGTTTCACGGGTGACGTCACTAAATTGAAGAATGTTCAGTGAGGAATAAACTCTTAGGAGAGAGAGAGCTGTGGATCTGTGTCAAAAGTGAAGACAACATGGAACTGACATTGCTCTGCTGGGGTGGGCGCTGTACTGCTCCCTTGATGTCATCTGACATCACTTCCAGCCCTGATTTGAAGCCAGAGCCCCCTCCATCATATGTTATAACTAAGAAAATCCTTGGGAAGGATAGATTGTGAAAATAAACAAACAGATCTCACAATTTCAGGAAGTATATACAGTAGAAGAGTTTTGCAGATTTTACTGATCATCGCTCAATTATCTGCTTTTATTCCTCCTTTTCATTTTTAGCAAATATATGTTTAGTACCCAAACATCAAATACTAATTTCTATCAAGTGCTATTGCCACAAATTGAAAGATTCTGCATTAAATGCCCATGTAACACCTTCTCATGCCATGGCTGTCCGTAATATGCCATGTATTAACACTATTAGGAATGAGCCGGCAGTATACAAACGGTGGCATCGGAAAATATCATGCCATGGGTGGCCATTGTATCCCAAAAATAACCACAAATATACCAGGGCCAGCATTTTGCCTACAGTGTGCACCATCCGGCCATAAGTGACCCCGATATACAAGGAATAATTACCAGTATACCAAAACCAACATTGTATCCAGGGAGGACAGCATCCTCAAATGGATGGCCCCAAAATGCTTTGAATTGCCAATATTAATGCCATAGGTCTGTCCCAAAAACTACAAAGTACTGCCAGTATGCTAAAACCGGAATTTTGGCCTGTGACGGCACTATACTATCATACATGTTGCCAAAATGCCAGGGATTATCATCAATATGCCATAGGTCATCTCAAAATGCTGAGAATTACCACCAATAGGACCGTATTTTGTCCAGGGAGGGTGTTGCCTTGCTATGGATGGGCCCATAGTGTCAGGACCACCAACACACCATTGGTAGGCCTACAATTCTAAAACTTACCCCCAATAAGCCAGGGCTAGGGGTTAACCGGCATGCTCGCTCACATTTACAAACATGCACACAAAAACAGACATGTGCATGCACATACCCACCTACACCAGTCGAACTTTCCACATTTATGAGACCTGACATCACATGTACATTTTAACTGGCAGCACAGGTTCTGAGTGGGCCCTGCTCTGTCAATCACATCGTAAGTGCGGTGCTAGGCCTCTCCATTGTTAAGACTGCCAAAAGGTAGTGCTCAGTTAAGGAGTTATGAATCATGATTGAATGCCCGCCTCCTATCAGAACCTATTATTATTCTAAATACACAAATCGTGTATGTCAGCTTGGATGTCATTTCCTTATCAGCCATGTCATGCACAATTAGAGTATGTTTTTCTATTGTAACTTTCATAGTCTAAAGATACGCATCATAGATTCAGACTCTCAGATTGACAGTGGCAAAAAAGTGAGGTTTAACAATGAAACACCCTCATTGGCCAGCTGCCACTGAATACTGTGTCAATGAATAGTCATGAAATGGGAATCTACGGCAAGAAATGATTACATCTGACCAATGAGATAAAACCCAGTTAGTCGAGCACATCTTCTTTATAGATGGAAGTAAAGGAAAAAAATGAGAAAATGAGCGGAACAGTAGGCGAGGAGAAATGGGCACCGGGACAGAGGTAGGGCTGAAAGGAAAGGATAGAAGAGTGACACGAGACAGAACCATCCAGTCTATCTCTATGCCCCTTCTAATTCAACATACATTGTTAATAGGAAAGAGCCACTCACACATGGGAGACTGAATAGGATCTTTATACTGTACCTCACAACTAAGAATATGAAGTTTATATCACACTACACATAAGCAAAAAAAAAACACAAAAGAAGACATTCCCTGGCCTACACCATAAATTGAAACTTGGCAACCCTAGTGTATGCTGCGTGCTGTCACCTGAATTGACGAGGGATGTTATATGTCAGACACTCCTGTTTACCTTTTATATGGAATTAAATTTCTGTTTTTCCCCATTGATCCCGTTGTGAGCATGCGAAGAAAAAGGTGAAATATGAACTCAAGCCAATAAAAACATAAGGGAGACAGAACCCTGGAAAAACAAAAAACGGGGACAACTAGACGCTGACATTAATGGTGTTTCAGAGGTACACCATGTCAGCCTAGAGGTGGGAATAACAGTCTTGTAGGATATTTGTCCAAACTGTCCTGCGGAGAGTGACAGGGAGAAAGCTAAGGCTGACGCCTGACGCTTCTGAAAAGCACAACTGTGGAAAAAAAACATCTGGAATGCTAAAACCAGCTGGTTTCAAAAAATTGGCTCACCCATTTAAGGAAGCACAGGACATTCTGCACATAGGTTTGTACTGGAATGTAAGCAATGCATGCCCTTCAAGTACACTACAACAAGGGAAGCAGTTGTGTCCGCACCTGAGAAAACGAGAATATCACACATTCATATGAATAAAATAGTTCAATTGGACTTACTCAAAGCGTTTATTATCCCAGCGGAAATCACTGTGATGTGCTTTAAAATGATT